>NW_012274202.1:0-3165 GCF_000151885.1 Dipodomys ordii
CACACACACACACACACACACACACACACACAAATGTAAAGCGAAGAATGGTATGTTTTGAGTGAAGTATGCAGTTTATCAAGTTTTGCTTTTTTTCCCTTTTGGGATAATGTCTCCCTACATAGCCTAGGCTGGCTCCCGTATGTTTTGAGTGAAGTATGCAGTTTATCAAGTTTTGCTTTTTTTCCCTTTTGGGATAATGTCTCCCTACATAGCCTAGGCTGGCTCCCAACCTCATGATTCTTCTGCCTCAACATTCAGAGTACTGGATACAGGCTTCTGCCATCATGATTGACTTGTTTTTGTATTGTTTCTGGGGCTTGAACTCGGGGCCTAGGCGTGGTCCCTGAGCTTCTTTTGCTCAAGGCTAGTGAGCACTCTACCACTTGAGCTACAATTCTACTTCTGGATTTTTTGAAGGTAATTTATTAGAGATAAGAGTCTTACAGACTTTCCTGCCTGGGTTGACTTTGAAACAGTAATCCTCAGATCTCAGTCTCCTGTGTAGCTAGGATTACAGTTGTGAGCACCAGAGCCTGGCTTGTTTGGTTTTTCATGCTAATACTTAAATATATTTATACTAGATTTTTTGGGGGGGCTTATCATGGTAAGTTGATGAGTCCCATTACATTCCTATGTCTGTCTGCGTGAACCAGAAATAAAACCTGTTATGCTGCTATGACAAAAAGTAGACAAGTAGCTGGGCGCTGGCAGCTCATGTCTGTAATCCTAGCTACTCAGGAGACTGAGATCTGAGGATAGCAGTTCAAAGCCATCCTCTGCAGGAACGTCCATGAGACTGTTAGCTCCAATTAACCACCAGAAAACCAAAAGTGGCACTGTGGCTTAAGTGGTAGAGCACTTGCCTTGAGCTGAAGAGCTAAGGGACAGTACCTAGGTTGAGAGTTCAAGACCCATGACCAAAAAAAAATGTAGACAAGTTAGTAAGCCAGGGGAGGACACTGGTAAATGTATAATCAGCCAGTGGCTAGAGAAAATAAGGGGAATAAGCCTATGACTTTATAAAAGAAACAAAGAGAAAACTTTGCTTTCGTGGAGCCCAGAGCAACCCCACAGAAGTAGGACCTGGTCTGATCAATCTGTAGAGTAGCGTATTTGTGGCAAGAGTCATGTCAACATAGGCCAGACAGAAGCCAGTCAGTGAATGTGTGACCCCACCTAGGGAATAAGGTGGGCACAGAAATGATTGAATCTGGCAGAATTCACCCTAAATGGCTACAACCCTAAACCCACGTTTCTCTTCAGATCATATAAATCTTTCGCCTTTTACTATCTATCTACTATATATAACACATATGCTATTTAATTTATATGTTATATGTAACATACTTATACAATGTGCATGCATGTGTGCGTGCACCACACACGCGCGAGCGCGTGTGCGCACATACACACATACACACACACACACACACACACACACACACACACACACACATGATGACAGAGCTGTTATCATTCTTCAAATGGAACATCAAACTATGGACTAGGCCAAAAAGTGAAAAGCTTGCTTTGTATAAGCCTGAGCTATCACTGGCCCCTCAGTACAGGTCAAGGCATAGACTGCAATTGTGTGCATACTTGGCAGAATCCTTACTGATCTAATAACTGTGCCAAGCCTGGCCCCCTCCAAATGATACTGAGGGCCACATATAAGAACATCTACTGCACTGAAGGAGTTCAGCTGCCATACCCTTTCCTCTTCAGCAAGGAAGAAATATTGACTTTTATTGAATCTACATCTCTTTTATAAATTTTTCTTTGCTAGTTTATTCTACCTTTCGTTTTACTTTTCTCTTTTTTTTCCTTGGTTTGTCATGGGGCTTGGGTGCTGTCCATGAGCTCTTCAGCTCAAGACTAGCACCACCACTTGATCCACAATGCCACTACTGGTTTTCTAGTGGTTGATTGGAGATAAGTGTCTCATGCATTTTTCTGCCCTGGCTGGCTTTGAACCTTGATCCTCAGATCTCAGCCTCCTGAGTAGCTAGGATTTACAGACATGAGCCACTGGTGCTTGGCTTTTTTTCTGTCTTTTTAAAAATTTCATAATTGGTCTGTATTTTTGCAATCCTTGGCTAGGGCATTTCTCCACAACAATTAAATTACTATCCCCACACACAACTATTTTGTTTACCTTTATCTGCATCCTTCATTCCATTTTTCTTCATCTTCTTTTCCTCACCCTTCCCTTATGTTTACTACTTAATTAAAAAAATCTTGCATCTATAGCTTCTACATTTTTCTATACTGCTAGCATATGATATAAGAACCCTAGTTCCTTTTATATATAAAGTTATTGGGGTGTGGATGATATATACAATTTTTTTCCATTATGTAAGCATCTGGCTTGGTTTTGAATTTGTCAATTCATTATTGGTGTGTTTTATCCTTGAGTTATTTATGAAAAGGAGCACATCAGTCTTTCTAGAATATAGAGGACAATTCAACTAAACTTTCAAGCAATCGCTTGGCAAGAAATGAGTAAATTTCAATGCTAAAACCACAAGAAATATGATAAAACAAGGTAGCATAATACCTCAAAAATAGCCATAAAGAAGAATGAGATTACGCCATGTTCAGGAAAATAGATGGAACTGGAGATGAAATTAACTGATATACATCAGAGTGAAAAAGATGACTTTTGCATCTTCTCTCTCATAGACAGAATCTAGATCTTAAAAATGAATGATAGGCTGGAAGCCGGGCACCAGTGGCTCACACCTGTAATCTTAGCTACTCAGGAAGCTGAGATCTGAGGGTTGCAGTTCAAAGCCAGCCTGGGTAGGAAAGCCCATGAGACACTCATCTCCCATTAACCACCAGAAAACTGGAAGTGGCACTGTAGCTCAAGTGGTACAGCACTTACCTTGAGCTGAAAAGTTGAGGGACAGCGCCCAGGCTCAGAGTTCAAGTCCAGGACCAACAAAAAAAAAGAATGGTAGGCTGGGCACTGGCAGTTCACTTCTATAATCCTAGTTACTACAAAGGATGAGATCTGAGGATCATGGTTTGAAGGCAAGCCTGGGCAGAAAAATCCACTAGAGGCCGGGCACTGGTGGCTCACGCCTGTAATCCTAGCTACTCAGGAGGCTGAGATCTGAGGATCAAGGTTCAAAGCCAGCCCGGGCAGGAGAGACCGTG
>NW_012274203.1:0-2540 GCF_000151885.1 Dipodomys ordii
TCATTGATGATATATGGAAATAGTAGCAACATGTACCTATCAAATATAATATAGCATATGGAGATCATCCTCCTGGTCTGTAACATCACTAAACTCACTTGTGTGTGTGTGTGTGTGTGTGTGTGTGTGCACACGCATGCTCATATGTGCATGCATACATGTGCATGAGCCAGTACTGGGGCTTGAGCTTGGTCTGGACGCTGTCCTTTAGTTTTTTTGCCCAAAGCTGACACTCTACCACTTGAGTCACACCTCCACATCTAGCTTTTTGCTGGTTAATTGAAGAATCTCACCCATTTGTCTACACAAGCTGGCTTTGAACTTGATCCTCAGATCTCAGCCTCCTGAGCAGCTAGGATTACAGGTGTGAGCCACTAGTGACTGACTGGGTACGCTCACATATTAATTCTAGTTTTGTGGTTCTTTTTGTTTGTTTGTTTGTTTCTTTTCGCCATTCCTGGGGCTTTGAACTCAGGGCCTGGGCACTGTCCCTGAGCTTCTCTGTGCTCAAGGCTAGTGCTCTACCGCTTGAGCTATAGTGCCACTTCTGGCTTTTTCTGTTTATGTGGTCCTGAGGAATTGAACCCAGGGCTTCATGCATGCTAGGCAAGCACTCTACCACTGAGCCACATTCCCAGCCCTTTTCTTGCCTTATTGAACCAGCCAGAATGCTTTTTGTTGTTGTTGTTTTGCCAGTCCTGGGGCTTGAACTCAGGGCTTAGACCTGTCCCTAAGCTTCTTTTGCTCAAGGCTCATACTCTACCACTTGAGTCACAGGGCCACTTTTGGTGTTTTCTGTTTATGTGGTAATGAAGAATCGAACACAGGGCTTCATGCATGCTAGATAAGCACTCTACCACTAAGCTGTGTTTCTAGCCCTCTAATACAATGTTAAATGAAACAAAGGTGCTTCTTTCACTAATTACCTTAAGGGAAATGTATTCAACAATCCATTATTAAGTATTATGGTAGCTGAGGGCTTTATAGTGAGTGTTCTTTAACAAGTCAAAAAAATTCCTTTTTAAAAATTTTGTGCCATTATTGGGACTGGGACTTGAACTCAGGGCCTTGAACTCATTGTCTCTGAGTTTTTAGGCTAATTCTCTACCACTTGAGCCACAGTTTTACTTCTGATTTTTTTGTGGTTAATTGGAGATAAGAGTGTCACAGACTTTCCTGCCCAGGTTAGCTTTGAACTGAGATCTTCAGATCTCAGCTTCCTGAGCAGCTAGGACTCTGCCCTAAAAACACGGTGCCTTCATCTCCTCCAGCTCTTAATACTACCTCCTTGATGCAGTTTTACTGCCTTTACTGCTTGGGTTTTTCTTCCTTTTCCTGTATCCTGAAAACCCACTGAGTTGTAAGGTTGGGAAAAGTATATGGTTCACTTCATTGATTCTCACCCTTCTCCCCTTCATCTGTCCTTCTCTCCCCCCCCCCACTTTCCCTCCCCTTCCCTCTCCTCTAGCAATGACAACTCTAGCTTTTGATTTCTTTTTCTGGGTCTGGTCGTGGGGCCTGAACTCTGGGCCTGGGCGCTGTCCCTCAGCTCTTCAGCTCAAGGCTAGCGCTCTATCACATGAACCACAGCTCCTTCTACTTTTTTTTTTTTTGGAGGGTATTGGAGATGAAAGTCTCACAGACTTTTCTGCCTGAGCTGGCTTCAAACCACAATCTTCAGATCCTAGCCTCTTGAGTAGCTAGGATTACAGGCATAAGCCATTGGCATCCAGCAAAAATACATTCTTAAAGATGATCACATACATATAACCTGATTGTTTTATCATTGAGATAAAAGATCAGATCAGATCAGAGATAAAGCTGCTATAAGTGCCTACCCATTGTTGCAAGGATATATACTATCATATCTTGGACAAATAAGTGAATGGCTGGATCATATTCCAGGTGTAACTTTCTGAAGAGATTGTTTAACTGTTCTACTGAGTTTTTGTATCATTTCACATTCTAAGCTACAGTGGATGGAGTCCATCTCTTTACTAACACTTAGTATGATCAGTCTTCTCAATTTTAACAGTTTTTATAGATTATTTAGTGGTATCCCCATTGTGGTTCTTAATTTACATTTCTTCAACAGCCTTTTGAATATCTTCTTCGGCAAAGAGTCTGTTCAAGACAGACCTGGAAGTGTGTAACTATAGTCCCTGCACCTGGGAAGCTGGGGCAGGAAGACTGTGAGTTTGAGGCCAGCTTGGACTACACAGAGTCTGTTGAAGAACACGAAGGGCTGGGGATAGCTCAGTGGTAGGGTAACTGCCTATCATGCATAAGATCCTGGGTTCCATCTCCAGCATCACAGGGAGAACAAAACTCTGCTCAAGTCATTTTGATTACTACAAGTCTGCTGTATTCACAGATTATTACATGTGGTACTCCTTTTTTAAATTTTTTATTTATTTTTTGGGTCCGGTCGTGGGGCCTGAATGCTGGGCCTGGGCGCTGTCCCTCAGCTCTTCAGCTCAAGGCTAGCGCTCTACCACTTGAGCCACAGTGCCACTTCCAGCTTTTTTCTTTTTGCTTAT
>NW_012274204.1:0-2875 GCF_000151885.1 Dipodomys ordii
TAAATGCCCAAAAGTGGGATTGCTGGGTCATAGGGGAGCTCTATGTGGAGTCTTTTGAGGAACCTCCATACTGCTTTCCAAAGTGGTTGAACAAGTTTATACTCCCACCAACAATGCAGTAGGGCTCCTTTTTGGCCACATCCCTTCCAGCATCTGTTGTTGTTAGAATTCTTTATTATAGCTATTCTAACTGGGGTGAGGTGATATCTCAATGTTGTTTTGATTTACATTTCTTTTATGGCTAGAGAGGTTGAGCATTTCTTCATGTGTCTATTGGCCATTCTTATTTCCTCTTCAGAGAAGTCTCTCTTTTAAGTCTTTAGCCCACTTATTAATCAGGTTGTTGTTTCTTTGAGGATTTGTTGTTGGGGGATTTAGTTTTTTGAGTTAAGTATATTTTAGATATGAGACCCTTGTCCATTGTATGGCTAGTGACGATCTTCTCCCAATCCGTGGGCTTTCTATCAATCTTGCTTGTTACGTCCTTTGCCATGCAGAAGCTCTGCAGTTTCATGCAATCCCATTTGTTCAACCTTTCTTTGATTTGTTGTGTTTCTGAGTCTCTATTAAGAAAGTGTCAGCCTGTGCCACAGGGATTCAACATACAAACTTTGAGGAGACCCACACATTCAGTCCATAGCATGTTACAATATGATGAATCTTGAAAACATAATGCTAACTTGAAGTCAGACAAAAAGCACTATGTATTGTACAATATATATATATATATACACACATATATATATAAATAGGCAAATATATATTTGCAAGAATATACGTATACATATACATGTATACATGTATATGTATACATATACATACACATATATATATATATTTTTTTCCAGTCCTGGGGCTTGAACTCAGGGCCTGAGTACTGTCCCTGAGCTTCATTTGCTTGCTCAAGGCTAGCACTCTACCACTCAAGCCACAGCACCACTTCCGGCCTTTTCTGTTTATGTGGTACTGAGAAATCAACCCCAGGGCTTCATACATAATAGGCAAGCACTTTACCACTAGGCCACATTCCCAGCCTTGTGTATTATATTTTGATTTATTTAACTTGTTTGCCTGTCCTGGGGCTTGAACTCAGGGCCTGGGCACTGTCCCTGAGCTTCTTTTGCTCGAGGCTAGCACTCTACCACTTGAGACACAGTGCTACTCTGGCTTATTCTGTTTATGTGGTACTGAGAAATCAACTCCAGAGCTTCATGCATGCTAGGCAAGTCCTCTACCACTAAGCCACATTCACAGCCCTGATTTATTTAATTTTTGTGCCATTTACTAGGGTTTGAACTCAGGACCTCATGTTCTCACTTAGCTTTTTTTCACTCAAAGCTAGTGATGTTCCTCTTAAGCTATACCCCTACCTGAGAATGTTTTCTAGTTAATAAAAGTGATAGTCTCACAAACTTTTCTGTTCACAATGGCTTCAAACCAAGATCCTCAGATCATAGTCTCCTGACTAGCTGGGATTGCAGGTGTGAGCCATCAGCACAAGTTCAATATTAGATGAAAAAAAATGAAAGAAGAAAAGAAAGAAAGAAAAAAATAGAAATCCACCTAGATCTGGAATCATGGGTTGAGTTGGAGAAGATGTTATTTTTTTTTTACTAGTCCTTTTTTGGCTTTCATTGTCTTCTCATTAACTAGACTGTAGCTTTGAGTTTTCACTATATTCTCTTTGGTTCTAGTTAACTCATCTTTCTGTTTTCTTTTAGAAACATATTGTGAGCCAGCAACCTGAGACATTTCTGTTAGGTATGTATGGCATTCATCAATGGTTCTATGGTAAGCCTTTGGTTCTGTGCCAGTCTAAGTGTATAGTTCTCCCCTGGATTTTCAAGATCTCTTTTCTTCTTTTACTAGCTGCTTAACATGCGAAGATTCATTGGCATTTGTTTATAGACACTAACAGAAGGTAGTCCATCTGAAGGATTTCCATTTCTCCATTTTCTTAACAACAGAAACAATTTGGTTTCTAGTTGAGCATTCATAAGATTTTGAGTGGAGTATCATCAGGGCTTTCCATCCACACCTGAGGGGACATGCAGGAGCAGAAATGGTTGTCGGATGCTGTTGTCATGGTAAACTGCTTCAGAGTCCCTGCTTATGATGTTTAACTCTATGCATGTAGTACTTTGATATTTTTAAGTGCCACACAAAAATAGAACTTTTATCATTTCAGAATCTTTCTAGGCTTTTTCATAACTCATTGGATAATACAACTTTATCTACTTTTTAAAATTGTCCTGACTATACTGGCTATATCTAATGTCACTTTGCTAATCTTGCCACTCAAGTTTTATGACTTGATTTATTTACAGTTGCTGATATGTTGGTTTGCAAACATATTTTCACGTTGCTTCTGGAATGTGACCTGCCTTGATAATTAGATTAATTGATTGAGACATCAGCTGTGCCTTCTGTTAGATAAATGCTGACGGGACAAACAGTTATAAGACTGAGATACAATTACTCTGCCTGGCCCTGCCCAGCAGCCCTCGAATCTTAGTTGGTGCTGCTTTTACCCTAGCCCATGGAAAGGATGTGGGACTGGACTCATTATCAATACCTTTAATTATGGTTAAAAATCATGTAGCAGATGGACACCAATGGTTCATGCCTGTAATATTAGCTTTTCAGGAGGCTCAGATCCAAACATTGAGGTTTAAAGCCAGCTCAGGAAGGAAAATCCATACGAATCTTATATCCAACTAATCACTAAAAAGCCAGAAGTGTAGGTATGGTTCAAGTGGTAGAATGCTAGCCTTGAGTGGAAAAGTTAAGAGTGTGTAGCCCTGAGTTCAAGACCAATTACCAGTACAAAAGAAGAAGAAGAAGAAGAAGAAGAAGAAGAAGAAGAAGAAGAAGA
>NW_012274205.1:0-1542 GCF_000151885.1 Dipodomys ordii
CCGGAAGTGGCGCTGTGGCTCAAGTGGTAGAGCTCTAGCCTTGAGCTGAAGAGCTGAGGGACAGCACCCAGGCCCAGAGTTCAGGCCCCATGACCGGACCAAAAAAAAAAAAAGGAAGATAGGAAGGCAGGCAGGCAGGCAGGCAGGAAGGAAGGAAGGAAGGAAAGAAGGAAGGAAAGAGAAGTTTTAGAAAACTGCAGAAAGCCCCTCATTTCCTTCCAAACAGGTAAAAGAGGCCTTATGGATAAATGAAGCCCACTCCATCCCACCTGATTCCCAGCTACTCAGAAAAAGTTTGCAGATCACCAACTCAAATGCAGCTGCAGCTACAGTGTTTGTGAATCAGCCAGAAATGTGTTCCCTTTACCCTTTCTGTGTCCCCACCCACACCTACCACCACTCAGCTACTCCTAGGAGTGGAAGGGGTCCTGTTTAGGGCACAGAAGAGCTTACACTGACCTCTTTATGTCATAAACTGCTTCAAAAACAAAACAAAACTATACTTTCTTAGCCTAGAAAAATATTCAAATAAATATACACATCAAAATCTGCCTCCAATATTAAGGAGTTTTAGAAACCTGCTTTCTTGAATAAACCACTAAACACTTAAAAGCTTTGGTTTGTTTGTTTTTTGTTTTTGTTGGTAGTGGGGCTTGAACTCAGGCTGGGCGCTGTCCCTGAGCTCTTCAGATCAAGGCTAGTGCTCTACCACTTGAGCCATGACGCCACTTTAAACACACACTTAAAGACATAAGTGCTTCTGCATTCAGCCGCTGATTCCACTAGGTGGCCTTTATCCTACCCCCTCTACAACAAGCAAACAGGCAAAAACCAGCCAGCTCCCACAAACTGAACTTGTGGAACTGGGACTCCCCTTGCTGGGAGACCAAATCCCCTTGGGATTTGGACCCTAGGACCGGCACAGGTTCACTGAACTCACTGCTGTGCTTCCCGCATAGCCAGCGTGAGTGAGGAGTCCATGTGTAAGCCCGACACAGTTCTCATGATCGCCTGTTGGTTGGTGTGGACTTTAACATCTCAGGGGGAGGGGGAATAAAATGGGGAGGGTGTAAGGAAGAAAAGCATGCTTTTCACTAAGAACACCTGGCTTGATTCGAAATCCTGTCTGTTCTCTTGAGGAGGATGTGTGAGATTCTAATGCACATAAAAAGTTAATTTTTCAGGTTTGTGAACATGCTTTACTTTCTATTTCTCTCTTATTGAAGGGCCCCGGAACTGCTCATCAGAATAAACAATCAAATTAAACAAGTCATTTTCAAAACCAGGAAAACTGAAACACACAGGTTAGGATAACCTGCCAAAGTCAAAGAGGAGAGAGCTGATTGAAGGTCATTTAGAGCCATGTAAAGGGCTGGAAAGAAGAAGGAGGAGGAGGAGAAGGAGGAGGAAGGGGAGGAGGAGGAGGAGGAGAAAGGAAGGAAGGAAGGAAGGAAAAGAAGAAGAAGAAGAAGAAGAAGAAGAAGAAGAAGAAGAAGAAGAAGAAGAAGAAGAAGAAGAAGAAAAGAAGAAGGAAGAAGAGGA
>NW_012274206.1:0-3014 GCF_000151885.1 Dipodomys ordii
TTATCTTTATGCATCCAATGCATTTAAAGCTTCATCATTTGAGTTACCATCATTATCATTTCTCAGAGGATATGAGAAGACACATTTCCTCCTGCTTTAACTTCCTTCTATGTATTGAGATTGTCATTTCCATGCTGTTATAGTTTATAACCTTCTCGTCTCTCTGATATTATAATTTCCAGTTGTGTAGTCTTGATGCTTTAACAAAATTGTTTCATTAGTCACATCAGCATTCTCATTTCCTATTCCTTAACTCTTTATTTTTATTTATCCCCTTGCTTTTGATGAGCTAGATCTCATAATCAAGTAGATTTTTTAACCAAAAAAGTCATATTTCCTCAGTTCTTTGGTATGTCAAAAATATCTATTTGGAAAGGAAGGGCTAAGAAAAAGTAACATGCAAGGGATGAATTTGATGATTATACATTATAGTATGTACATAAATAATACAATGAAGCTCCTTTGTATAATTAATTTATACTAACTAAAAATATTAGTCTGTTTGTTTTCTGTACATGTAAGTGACATTTCACTGAGTATGAAAATCTCAAAATGCACTTCATCTCCCTGAAGACTTTGTAATGATTGCATATCATTTTCAAACACTGTTGCTATGAAATTTAATACCAAGTTGTTTTCCTCATCTAGGTAGGTTATTTTATTTTCTGGCTTGGTTTTACTCACATATTCACTAAGTACTAACAGGAAGCCTACTGTGCAATAAACACAGTTCTGACAAAGCAGATTCTCTAGTCTTTTCTCAGTTACCTAACACATGAGGGCAGGTTATGTACCTCTAACTCATAAAATCAGGTGTTATTTTTGTTCGTTTTCTTAACATGAAATCTTTTAAGTAGTATTTATCAATTCTGTTCTTTTCTTTATATAAAAAGTGTCTGTAATTGTATTAGCTTTGATTTAATTCATTTTCTGATATGCATTATCCTCTTGCCCTTTATGCTTATTCCTGTTTATCTTACATGTTCTTTCTTGCTTTTCTTTTTACCTTTCAAACACCTTTATATTAGTCCATCCTAGTGGGTTTTTTTTTTCCAAATTGTGGCTTATTTTGAAATAAAGGATGCTCTGTCTTTTTCATTTTGCTCAAGTTTTGTATGAGTAAAGTGAAGGATTGACTCCCACCCTGTTTTCCCAGGTGCATACAGATACCAAGCAACCCACAAAGATAAGCATAGACTGTCTGACTCCAGCAGGCCAATCTCTCTAAGCCTGGCTGTAAACATTCCATCTTGGACCCAACCAAAAAGCCCCCCACCTCCCTTGACCCAGCTTTTTCATTAACCTCTGACTCCTTTCTCAGATCTCATAAAACCCAGCTCCTGTCCCAGCTCTGACACACAGTCTCCAAGCCCATGGGAAGGCTGTGTCCCTTGCTGCTCTATCTCAATAAACAGCCCTAGCCTGTGGAAGATGGAGTCCAGACTGTTTCTTTTCCTTCTCCTCCATTTTCCCAACATAAAGTGTAGTGTTTTTATTTTTAAATCTAAAATCCTTCCAGAGGCCTCTGAATTAAAGATTGGTACTCCCAACTTAGCACTACTGGGAAGAGGTAGAAACCTCAAGAAGTGGAGCCTGGTTGGGCAGGGGGATGCTGGCTTGGAATCCTAGATGCTGGCTTGGAATCACTTGGAGGTGGCAATTGAGCAGATTGTGATTCAAGGTTACCTGAGGCAAAACATTGATGAAACCCCTCATGTAAATAAAACAAACAAGCCAGAGATAGTGATGTACATCTGTAATTCCAGCTACAAAAGAATATTTAAATAGGATCATCACAGTCTGAGGAAAGCCCCAGGCCAAAAACACAAAACTCTATTTGAAAAATAAACAAAAGCAAAAACAGGCTGGAAGCATGGCCCAAGTGGCAGGAAGCCTAGTTAACATGAGTGAGTCTCCCTGAGTTCAAGCCCCAGTTCTGCAAAAATGAAACTTAAAAATGAGATCTAGCCTCACTAATAACCTATGAGGTCAGAGGAGACTGATTATAGACCCGGTTCTTTTCTCAGTCTCTCTTGCTTCTCAGCATCGAAGGAGCAGAGCCGCCCCCCGCCAAACGGGGCCAAAGCAATGGACCCTATTAATAGTAGACTGAAATTGACAAACCTATGAGATAAAAGCAATCTTTTCTCATTATAAGTTCATTTATCTTGGGTTTTTGTTCTAGTAACAGAAAGGTGACTAACTGAAAGAAAAAGCAAGGGAAAGCCAAGTGCACAGAAGCTTTATTGTCTCTCCCTACTTTCTTATTGCCCTTGCTCCGAGATCGTGGCTCCTCCCCAAAGCCAGGCGCTCTGGTGGCTCATAGACAAGTTCCATAAGTTCGACACCTCCGTGTGGAGCCTGGACATCTATTTTCATTCTCCTCATATGATATTAATCGACCAAGCAAAACTGGCTCTGCCCAAACACAGCAGGGGTTGGTGGTTACACCTGCACACCTGTGCCAGACTACTAGAACTGGGATTAAAAAAAAAAGTATATCTTCATCAAAGGTTATTGCAAGGATTACCTGAATTGGTACATATTGAGCATCTGAATCAGTGCCCAGATCATTGCAGAAACTCAACACACGTTAGCCATGGTTATTGTCAATATTGTAATTAATGGTATCTTTTTCAGATAATATGCTAGTAACACACTATCTGAAAAGTTAGTGGATTTTTCCCCTGCTGCCCCCATCTGGGCTAAGGTGCCTCAGAGTGGGATGTGGAATTAATGGCCCCCGATAAGGGGTAACTGCACAAGCCCTTTGGAGTTGAACCACATGCTTACTTCTGGAGAACTCTGCCCTGTGGGCATGGGCTGTGCAGCAGCTTGCTTGCAGCATCTGCTAGAATTGGGGCCAAATGTCCCTATATTTAGAAGCAAATCTTCATTGTTGTATCTGTCTCCTGGTTTCATTAAAAATGGATTCTTTCGTTAGAATTTGTGTTGCTTTCCGTTGATATTAGAGAGGAAGGCTTAGTAAAAAAAAAATTATCTTTATGCATCCA
>NW_012274207.1:0-1532 GCF_000151885.1 Dipodomys ordii
TTTCTTCCTTCTTTCCTTCCTTTCTTTCTTCCTTCCTTCCTTCCTTCCTTCCTTCCTTCCTTCCTTCCTTCCTTCCTTCCTTCCTTCCTCTCTCTCTCTTTCTTTCTCTCTCTCTCTCAAAGTTGGTGTTCTACCAACAGAGCTAAATAGTCACTTATGACTTTTGATATTTAATTGAACAGAAGAGGCTCTCAGATTTGTCTTCCCAGTTTAGCTTCAAACCAGGATCCTCAGATCTCAGCCTCCTGAGCAGCTAGGATTATAGGCCACTGGTTCCCAGCATGGAATTTCTGATTTAAGGTCTATATAAACTTGTCTTTGTTTGGAACTCAAGTCCAATCATCTGTGCTTAAAATCTAGTGTAGAAAGAGATTGCACAAAGTCTTACTCTAACTTCTTAAGAGAATGAGTAATTCCTTCTTTACGTTATATTTAAGCCAATATGGTTTCATACTTAAAATTACTTGTTGGTCCCAGTACTTCAACTAAAAATTTTTAAGGGATCATGAAACCTTGCAATTCAAATGATATAAAGGGATGGTTTTATTCAATCCTCTGCCTTCTGGCTGGACAAAAATTAGATAAATCATCTTAAAAAGGTAAAATGATTATAAGACAAATATGAAAACATCTGTCTTGATAAGTACCTTACAGACATTTTTGAATAAACCAACAGAATAGACAAAAATGAAGAAGTTCTTAGAAGTGTTTCAAGGCACAGAACTTTCCTAGCCAATAATTGTCATCTTCAAAGCCAAGCAACTGTCTGGGAGGAATGGAGATAAAAACAAGTAAGTAACATCTCTCTTTGGGATTTGTGGAAGTGTGGGTAGGACTGCAGATTAAGTGTGGAAAGAAAGGTGAGAGCAACAAACCTAAAAGCACCAGTGTTTGTCTAGATTTAAGTCTACAAATTGTGCCCAATGTCTTAGGTTGAGCGGGATGGGTGAGAAGTATTGGTGGGGAAAATGAGCTTGTCCACATCCTTTGTCATTAGTATACATAAGCAGAACCCTGGAAGTTGTGTTGTTAATGCTGGTGACACCTGTCTTCCAGTGACAATGTTCCCCAGACTCATCATTTCCCAGAAGCTACATGGCTCCTTGGTCTTTTGCAGCATTCCAGGGAGAAGACAATGAATTTTTGGTCTCTTTTTCCTACTCTTACCCCTTACAAATGCATCCCATCGGCAAATCCCTTTTTACAGCATAGTCTGAACTTGAGCTGTGATTTTGAATTAAAAAAATATAACCTAACAATGAAAAATGACCTAGTTGGAATTGGAAATTTGACTTAGGGGAAAATAGCAGGAAGCAGTTAGGTAAAGATGGGCCAGATCAGAAATAAATGTAAGTGTTAAAATAATTTCAGGTTGGTATTTTCAGAAAACATTGTTTGCTTGCCTTGCCTTTCTTTTCTTTTCTTCTTTTAAAAAGAAATAGGGATACAGGTGGACCCATTGCAACAATGAGATGTACAAGTCGTTATGTCGAAAAATGAACTTTACAACTTTGGTGCGGGGGGGGGGGTAG
>NW_012274208.1:0-1848 GCF_000151885.1 Dipodomys ordii
GGGGGGAGGGAGAGGGGGAGGGAGAGGGGGAAGGGAAGACAACGACAAAGGAAGCAGCAGTAGCAGCTTGGGCAAAACTGGGCAAAAAATAATATAAATCAGTACAGTAGAAAATATGCCGGAGAGAAAATCAATCATGCCAGCGTTGGTTTCCTACAAAAAATTAATGAAAGTACCCAATGATTATTTTTAATGAAGGAAATACAAAAACAGGCTTATTAGATATAAAAGTAGTAGAATTTGTATACACCTCTAAAGGATGTGAAGACAACATGAAGAACTTTGACAATACTCATCAACTTTTAAAAGACAGAGGCTCTTTATGAAAATAATAGAACTCACCATAACTAAACCTGACAGAGAATATCTCTTAACAACAGTATCAATATTAACTTGAATGAAATCTACTCAAAAAGGAACTTGTGGTTCAGATGCTTGTACCTGAAAAACTTCAAATTCTTAAGAAAGTTGTAATTCTAATCTTGTAAAACACTGATCTAAAACACAGCAAAGACAGTAAAATAAAAGAGAAAACATTATACACCAATTTCTTCGACAAGTGTAGATACAAGAGGGGGAAAAAAGCACATTGAATACAGTCATGTATAGGAAAGACAATACTAGATGACCAAATAGATTTTCTAAAATCAGGAAAAAGACAAAGATGCTGACTTCTGGTACTTCTCAATATGTGGGGGGATAAAATTCAAATTTCATGCAATATGCCTGACTACAGTAGTGTGAGGGAGGAACTCATTGCTAGCCAGCTTCCACATTGTTGCAGGACTGCCATGATGGTCAATTTAGAAAAGATCGCTTTTACTTCACAGCTTTGGAAGTAGTATTGAAATGGTCAATTGGTCCTGGTTTTTTTTTTTTTTTTTTGGTTGTTGTTGTTGTTTTTTGAGCTTGTGACAAAGCAGCACATCCTGGTGTGGAATTCATGGTGGAAACAAAGCTATTCATCTTGTGGATGAGAATTTAGAGATTTGAGTTCTAAGTTCTCTCCAAAGCATGCCATCAATCATAGAAAAACTCCCTCTAACTCCTTCCTCTTAAAAGTTTCTGGCACCTTCTGCAGAGTGCTAAGGTAGGGACAAAACTTTTAATATATGGACCTTTGGGGCAAACTACAACACCCAATTAAACACTTTTAGGGAGATCCCTACTCCAATCTAACTAGTGTCCATAGAAACAGGAAGTTTGGCCACACAGAGGTTATGGCTCACAGAGGAAATGCCAAGCATGTGAGGATATTGTGAGAAGGTAGCCATCTGCAAACCAGAGAATGCAGGAGAAAACAAGGCAGCTGGCACCTTGATCTTGGACTTAATGATCTTCAGAAAGGTGACATTGTCTTTTATGTCAGCCAATCTGTAGTATCTTGTTTCTGTGATTATAGCCAACTAATACAGGGATCTTAAAAAGGACAGAGGTGGAGAGCTCATATTTTGTTTTTAAAAATTACTACAGGAAGTGATGCTGTGACTCAAGCAGTAGAGCGCTCACCTTGAGCTGAAGAACACAGGGACAGCACCCAAGCCCAGAGTTCAAGCCCCACGACCGACAAAAAAAAAAAAATTACTACAAAGCCACAGTAATCAGGTAGTATGGTACTGGCTTAAGGACTTAGGCTTTTCTTTCTTCATTCAACTTTGACCACAAAGCTAAATGTGAGTGCAAAAATGGTCAACATAGCCACATGCTGGTGGCGCATGACTATAATCCTAGCTACTCAGGTGGCTGAGATAAAAAGGCTGGGAAGGTGGCTCAGTGGTAGAGCACTTGCCTTGCATGCATGAGGCCCTGGGTTCAATTCCTCAGCACCACATAAGCAAAAAGAAAAAA
>NW_012274209.1:0-2205 GCF_000151885.1 Dipodomys ordii
CGCTGTCCCTCAGCTCTTCAGCTCAAGGCTAGCGCTCTACCACTTGAGCCACAGCACCACTTCCGGCTTTTTTTTTTTTTTGCTTATGTGGTGCTGAAGAATCGAACCCAGGGCCTCATGCATGCAAGGCAAGTGCTCTACCACTGAGCCACCTTCCCAGCCCCGTTGTTTGAGAACTTTTAAAATGCTATGGAAAATTCAAATACACTCTTAACAAATGGTGCATCAAATGAAAACCTAGTACATTCAACTTAGTAGAGAATGATGGCTATCTGAAGCAAACAGATTCCTATCTGATTCCATCACACAGACATCCAAAAGGGCAGAACATTTGCATTTAAAGTTTTTTTGCATTTTCACATCCCGTTTGTAAAAAGGAGAACTTGAATAATATCGGCTACTGCACTGCACTTTTTGTATACAGCCTTTATGAACATTAACAACTGCTTAACAGTGGTTTATTTACATAAGCCTAGCTAATATTTGGTGGTGTTCAGGGCCATTGACTTGCATAGCCCTTGGAACTCTTCACATAGAACACAACTGAGAATTTCTTCAGACACTGATGCACTTTCATTCATATATATATATACACACACACATATATTTCAAAAATGTTTTCATTACAAGTTCACATGCTGTTATAATGACAAAAGTACTGTGACCTTTTAGTGAGA
The DNA here is from genome assembly GCF_000151885.1 of Dipodomys ordii. Taxonomy (NCBI): domain Eukaryota; kingdom Metazoa; phylum Chordata; class Mammalia; order Rodentia; family Heteromyidae; genus Dipodomys; species Dipodomys ordii. The sequence continues at coordinate 678 of NW_012274209.1, forward strand.
TGATAGTACTGTCGTTTAACAGTGAGACATTCAATCCTGCTATATGTGTACAAAATGGGTCATTTGGTCTCTGTAAGAAATACTTGGGTTGGTCATGATTTACTAGAGATGTAATATTTTCTTTTCCTGACTTATCAGGAATACAATGACTTGTATCCTGATTTGTTGCACATCTTATTTTTGCAACATTAATGAATCAATAAATGAATTGGAAAGCTTGTTGTGCCTTGTTTATTAACTTTTTAAAAATTACACTACCAGATTTTTACCGAATTATGTACTAAGCCTTTCATATAGTTTCAGACTTACTTTTTGGTGGTGGTGGTGGTGGTGGTGGTTGTGGGGCTTGAACTCAGGGCCTGGACACTGTCCCTGACCTCTTTTGCTCAAAGCTAGCATTCTATCACTATAAGCCACAGTTCCACTTCCGGTTTTTGAGTGGTTAATTGGCTTATTTTTACCTTATTTTATGTATTACATATATATGTAGGATTACAGGCGTGAGTGACCAGTAGCTAGGCCAGACTTTTTCTTTTGCTTGTCTGGGTGCTTCTTGTTCTGACAGGGTGAAGAATTCGGCCTGCTAGCCAGACTATGTATTTCATCATTTAGAATTGTTCTCATTTGTAAGGAACACAAGGGTAGAATTAAAAGACTGAGACGGGCTGCAGTGGCTCTGCTTGTAGTCCTGGCTACTCAAGGGGCTGAGATCCGAGGATCGCGGTTCAAAAGCCAGCCCCAGCAGGAAAAGACTGAGACTCTTCAATTAACCACCAGAAAACCGAAAGTGGTGCTGTGGCTCAAGTGGTAGAGCACTAGCCTTGAGCTCAGGAGCTGAGGGACAGCGCCCAGGCCCCGAGTTCAAGCCCCATAATAAAGACTGAAAATAGGAAACACGGCATAAATAAGAACCTATTTAGTCTGTTGACCTGCTAGGAAGGTTCCATTGGTAGGAATACTTGTTTGTACATTTAGCCTAAGTCACTATTGAGTTTGCCCCGAGGCTGCTGTGCACATATCTGAAGCTTTTAAAACTGCATTGCACTTTCTGTAATAGCACACTGAAGAGAACCCAGGCATACAATATCATCTGAGCCCCCGGCGTTACTTACCTAAGGTGGAGCAGCGATCACTAGAAAGGACCCATCTCTCACGAGTGATTGGAGTTACTCCAGCCAACCAGCGCCTTCCTCTCCGAGGCCCCGCCCCCCTCCGGCAGACCGACGCGCGGAGCAGGAATGGGCGGGGCCTCCGCCCCGCCCTGGTGTCACTTCCAGGTACCGCAAGCGCTTCCGGGTCGTCGGTCCAGCTCCGCGGCTTCTGACGGCCGGGGACTCCGGGGAGGGTAGGCAGAGGGGGCGCCTCCGCCCGGCTCCTGGCCCCGCCATTCCTAAGCTGTCTGCGGCGGGAAACGCCTTTCCCCTCAGGGAGTGGTGAGTGTGGCGGGGAGGCCGGCTGAGTGGGCTCTCTGAGGTGCCGGGAGGGCCCGGGGCTGGAGTCGGCCCTCACCGGCCCCCCGGGCGGGCGG
>NW_012274210.1:0-1908 GCF_000151885.1 Dipodomys ordii
GACCAAAAAAAAAAAAAAAAAAGGACCAAGCATCTGATGGCCATATCTTTCAAGACTGCACTGAATTAGAAGGATACAGGGTTGGGAGAGAGTTTTCTTTTTTGGTAGATGCTTAATTGAATTTTTAAATATTTTTACGGAGATATAATTCATATACCATATGTCTTGGACTGTGCTAGTATAACAAAATATCACACATAATTTGTAAGTGATGTAAATTTATTTCCCATAGGTATGGATGTAGATAGTCCAAGATCAAGGCACCAGCAACTTCAGTGTCTGGTAGAAGCCCTGGTATCTGCGTTTAAGATGGTCCTTTGCTTATGCTCTAGATGGGGGCTATTTCTGGCTTCTCACATGGCAGGACAGTGAAAGTCAACATGGGCCCAGCCAGTCTTCCAGCCCTTTCTTAAGGGCATTCATCCCACTCATGAGGGAAGAGTCCTCATGACTTTATCCTAAAGATCCCCTCTTAACATTGTTTCATTGGCAATTAATTAATGAATTACCTTGTTATAAAGGTGATGTATAGAGTGGTTACCATTAGGCACATAAGTTTTAGCACATGAAATTTGGAGGACATATTCAGACCATAACATTATGCAATTCACAATGTTTTTAAAAAACTCATAGATTTGAACTTGCTAGAGAAACACTACTACTTAAGCCATAGCTCTTTTTGTTTTTCTTTGTTTTAATGGGGTCTTACTTTTTTTCCAGAGAAGATCTGGAGCATGATTTTCCTGTTTATTCTTCCTGTTTAGCTAGAATGACAGGTATACACTACTGTGCTGAGCTCAATTAATATATTTAAGGTTAATAATTCAATGTTAGTATATTCATAGAGCTGTGCAATCATCACCATGATCATTGTTTTATCAGCACCCAAAGAAAGCTGTGCCTATGGGCTGGGAAGGTGGCTCAGTGGTAGAGTGCTTGCCTTGTATGCATGAAGCCCTGGGTTGGATTCTTCAGCACCACATAAGCAGAAAAAAACCAGAAGTGGCACTGTGGCTCAAGTGGTAGAGCACTAGCCTTGAGCTGAAGAGCTCAGGGACAGTGCCTAGGCCCAGAGTTCAGGACCCATGACCAACAACAACAACAACAAAAAAAATGAAAAGAAAAAAAGAAAAAAGAAAACTGTGCCCATTCCCATTCTTTGTTCCTCAGCCTCAGGAGACCATTAAATTACTTTCTGCTTCTGTAGATTTGCCTATTCTGCATTTTTTATATATAAATGGAGTCATATAATATGTGACCATTTGTCTGGGTGCTGGTGGCTAATGTCTATAATCCTAGCTACTCAGGAGGCTGAGATCTGAGGATCACAGTCAAAGTCAGCCTGGGCAGGAAAGTCCGTGAAACTTTTATCTCCAATTAACCATCAGAAAACCAGAAGTGGTGCTGTCGTTCAAATGGTAGAGCATGTGCCTTGAGCTGAAGAGCTCAGGGACAGCGCCCAAGTCCAGAGTTCAAGCCCCATGATTAACTAACTAACTAAATAAGTAGCCATTTGTATCTGGATTCTTTCACTTAGAACAATGTTTTTAAGGTTCATCTCTGTTATGGCGTGTATCAACACTTTGTTCCTTTATATTACTTAATATTCTATTCTATAACCTCCAGCTTCAGTTAACAAACACTTAGACTGTTTCTATGTTGGCTGATACGGAAATATTGTCATAGACATTCACTTCATGTTTTTTTTTGGGGGGGTCCAGTCATGGGGCCTGAACTCTGGGCCTGGGCGCCATCCCTCAGCTCTTCAGCTCAAGGCTAGCGCTCTACCACTTGAGCCACAGTGCCACTTCCGACTTTTTTCTTTTTGCTTATGTGGTGCTGAGGAATCAAACCCAGGGCCTCAGGCATGCAAGGCAAGCGCTCTACCACTGAGCCACCTTCCCAGCC
>NW_012274211.1:0-1938 GCF_000151885.1 Dipodomys ordii
TTTTTCTGTTTATGTGGTACTGAGGAACTGAACCTGGGGCTTCAGGCATGCTAGGCAAGCACTCTACCACTAAGCCACATTCCTTCTGTTAAGTTTTTAAAGTCAAACAGAACTGCTTCCCTTAAAAACTTTGCTATTTCAATAATGGTTCCTACCAGTACCGTGAAGAAATGACCAATATCTGCTCATTAATATTCTAGTAGGAGAGTGCTTCAGGCTAATAAAACTCACTTTAAAATTAGGTTTTTCAAAATGTTTTGCTGGAGCCCCAGGATAATGGGAAGTTATTCCAAGCAAGAGCCAAGTCAGTGAAGTGTGAGGTTTTTTTTTAAAATTGTTCTGCTGACATCGCTGTTTTTTGTTTTTTGGTCAGTCGTGGGGCCTGAACTCTGGGCCTGGACGCTGTCCCTCAGCTCTTCAGCTCAAGGCGAGCACTCTACCACTTGAGCCACAGTGCCACTTCTGGCTTTTTCTGCTTATGTGCTGCTGAGGAATCGAACCTGGGGCCTCATGCATGCAAGGCAAGCACTGTATCACTGAGCCACCTTCCCAGCCGCGGCATTGCTGTTTTTAATTTCCCCATAGTAGTGAGTTGTGGAAGAAAAGGCCTCCATTGCTGAAGTACACATTTACTGCGTGAAGAACAGGCGAGGGTAGCTCCCACACAAGCTCCCCTGCCTTTCTTCTAAGTAGGGCATCTCAGCTACAGCGTTCCTTGTTCTTTCTTTGTGTTTAGAGCCCGCCTGGAGCATCTTCCTTGAACCAGGTTGGTTTTCTCCATAGTTAAGCTTTTCTATGCTGAGGTCACTGTTGACTCCCAAGCACTTAATAGAAATGTTGCAGAGAGACAGCCCTGCATACCCTAATTCTAATGGCCTCCCTCAGGGGGAATGCATTATAACACCGGAGTGCAGTATCACAACCATGGTGCTGCCAGTGGTTCAGTCAAGACAGAATGTTTCCATCACTACTGGGACCTCTTCTAATGCTCTTTATGGCTTCCTACTTCTTTCTTCCTGTCCCCCGACCCCCTGAAGAGCACGGTTTGATTATCTGCCTGTTCTCATGTTATCAAGATAACACTGGGCCCCTGATTTTAAAAGAGAAACAATAATTGTATACCTAAAAGACACATGGGGCCAGGTGCTGGTGCCTCATGTGTGTAATCCTAGCTATTCAGGAGGCTGAGATCTGAGGATTGCAGTTCAAAGCCAGCCCAGGTAGGAGAAAGTCCATGTGACTGTTAGCTCCATACACTACTAAAAAAAAGCCCCAAGTGGCACTGTGGAGAGAGAGAACCTTGAGCAAAGGAAGCTCAGGGATAATGCCCAGGCACTGAGTTCAAGCCCTAGGACTGGTATGTACGTGCGCGCGCACGCATGCGTGCGCGCGCGCGCATGCGCGCACACACAGACACATTGAATTCAGCATTAACCTTGAGTCTATTGTATCTTGCATCTTCAGGAAGCATCTCCTGGTGTGGGTGTTCATGGTAGTCTACCATGATTCCTTCTGGTTTAAATCTGACCATGTTGTGATAATGGTGATACCAGATCAAGTCCACGACCGTCTAGTTTATGGTGCACCTCTCTTTGCCCTGGGATGAAGGAAAGGGGTCTCTTGTCAGCGGCTGGCGGTGCAGGTGATTTGGCTCATTAAATGGTTGTTCTTGGGACATTTGCTAGTCATTTGAATAGGAGAGACTTACTGCTGTGTAGTGGAATGGAGAGGCCCCACCTCAGCCTTACTCTTCCAGAAAAATGCAGCTCTGACTGAGCCCTGATCTTCTTTCTTTCTTTCTTTCTTTTTTGGGGGGGTCCAGTCGTGGGGCCTGAACTCTGGACCTGGGCGCTGTCCCTCAGCTCTTCAGCTCAAGGCTAGCACTCTACCACTTGAGCCACAGTGCCACTACCGGCTTTTTTCTTTTTGCTTATGTGG
>NW_012274212.1:0-2580 GCF_000151885.1 Dipodomys ordii
GCTCACGCCTGTCATCCTAGCTACTCAGGAGGCTGAGATATGAGGATTGCAGTTCAAAGCCAGCCCGGGCAGGAAAGTCTGTGAGACTCTTATCGCCAATGAACCACCAGAAAACTGGAAGTGGTGCTGTGGCTCAAGTGGTAGAGCGCTCATCTTGAGCTGAAGGGCTGAGGGACAGCGCCCAGGCCCAGAGTTCAGGCCCCAAGACTGACAAAAAAAAAAAAATCCATTAAAATTGTTTTCAAAAGGAAGGGGTGGGGATAGGAAAGCAACAGAAACTGGGTGTTCACGTGTGTCATCTACCTACTCTGGAGGCTGAGATCTGGAGAATCATGATTCAAAGCCAGCCCAAGCAGAAAAGTCCTTGAAACCCCAACTCTAAAATAACCAGAAAAAAGCAAGTCTAGAGGCATGGCTCAAGTGGTAGATTGCCATCTGAGCAAACCAACCAAGCAAGGCCAAGGCCTTGGGCCCGAGCCCCAGGAACAGAAAAAAAAAAAAAAAAAAAAGATGTGAATTTGATTAAGGAAGTGTGTGTATCTTTATGGAAATATCAGAATACCCTTTTCTATAGTTAATATCTACTAATAAGAGGGAAGTTAGGACAAAAAATTCTTTGCTTTATGAGAAACCTCCAAACCCGCCCACCCAGGACCCTGGGGGAGCGGACGGGGAGGAGCTGGCCACCATGGCCACCCACCCACCCAGGGGCCTGTGCCCAGCCTCCCTCCTTGGCCCTTCCTGCAGGGCCGGAGCCTCTCCACCCCAGCTTCCCCTGGCTGTCCCCAGGTGGACGGCTCCTCCTGGAGCCTGCCCCGGCTCAGCTCGGCCCGGGGAGTGGCCAGGCGGCAAGGCCCTGGTGTGGGGATGAGCTAGGCCCGGCCACGTAGGACGGAGGCCTCCCGGTGGGCGCTCCCAGCCTGCAGGCCTCCCACAGGCAACAGTGGTGTGCCCTGACCCCGGGTCTCCTGGGAAGCAGAGGCCAGCTCTCTTCCCCATCCACTTCCTGACCCACCAGGCCGGCCGCAGGACGCGGGAGGAGGCCCGTCCTCCCCTGCGGGCACGCCACACTCAGCACCCTGGACAGAGGTCCGGGGTCAGCTGCCACAGAGGGCAGGAGCCCACGGTGTCCAGGTGGGTGCTACACCCAGTGTCTGTCCCTGGAGGTGCTGGAGGGAGCACAGAGGGGAGACACAGGGCCCCCAGCCTCGCTAGCCCACCTTCTTGGCCCCAGCCTCCCATGCCCTAGCCTCCCCGGGCCTGTGACTGAGTCTGGGCCACATCTACACCATAGGTAAGAAGCCCCTGGGGGACCCTGGGAAGTTCCTGGGGGCCAGCTCCGCAGCACTGTGGCACACACCTGACAGGCACACCTTAAGGGGGGGAGGGCGGATCTATTCTGGCTGGCAGTGTCAGAGCTTCAGTCCGCAGTGGGGCTTGAGAGGCCGAACAGCATGGCAGCCGGAGCATGGCAGAGGGAATCAGCTCAGGTCACAGCAGCTGGAAAGGAGTGGGGGACAGAGATGGAGGGACAGACGGAGAGAGAGGATAGACAGAGAGAGACGGAGAGAGAGGCAAGACAGAGAGAGAAGAGAGAGAGACAGATGGAGAGACAGAGAGAGACGGAGAGACAGAGACAGAGGGGGAGAGACAGAGGAAAGACAGCGTGAGGAGAGATGGATAGAGACAGAGAAAGGATAGATGGAGAGAGGAGAGAGAGATAGACAGAGGAAAGAGAGAGGAGAGATGGATAAAGACAGAGACAGAGAGAGAGGATAGACAGAGGAGAGATGGAGAGAGAGGATAGAGAGGAGAGATGGAGAGACAGAGACAGAGGAGAGATGGAGAGAGGAGAGAGACAGAGAGGAGAGATGGAGAGAGGAGAGAGAGACAGATGGGGAGAGAGAAGAGACAGAGAGAGAGGAAAGAGAGAGACAGCAGAGAGAGAGGAGAGATGGAGAGAGAGACAGAGAAAGGATAGATGGAGAGAGGAGAGGAGAGACAGGAAAGAGAGAGGAGAGACAGAGACAGATGGAGAGACTGAGATGGAGAGAGAGGAGAGACAGAGATGGAGAGACAGAGAGAAGAGAGACAGAGAGACAGAGAGACGGAGAGAGAGACCCTTGAAAGGCCGCCTCTGTCCTCCAACCTGGCTCCACCCCCACAGTCCACCACCTCCCTGTGACCCACTCATCAGGGGCTCCATCCTTCACTCAGGTCAGAGCCTTCTGGAGCCCGGAGCCCAGAGCCCGGAGCCTAGAGCCCGGAGCCTCTGCACCTGCAGCAGCTGGGAGGCCCTTGAGCCTCTGTGGAGCCATAACTGTCTGCATAGAACACTTCTCTCCTTCTTTCCTTCTCTCCTTCTTTCCTTCCTTCCTTTCTTATTTTTTTGTCAGTTGTGGGGCTTGAACTCTGGGCCTGGCGCTGTCCCTCAGCTCTTCAGCTCAAGGTGATCGCTCTACCATTAGAGTCACAGTGCCACTTCCGGTTTTCTGAGTAGTTTATTGGAGATTAGAGTCTCACGGAAGCTGAGCACTGGTGGCTCACGCCTGTCATCCTAGCTACTCAGGAGGCTGAGAT
>NW_012274213.1:0-4550 GCF_000151885.1 Dipodomys ordii
AAAAAAAAAAAAAAAAAGGAATGGTCAAGCCAGGTGCCAGTGGCTGACATCAGTAATCCTAGCTACTCATGAGACTTACATATAAGGGTCACAGTTTGAAGCCAGATTGGGTTGGAAAGTCTGTGAGACTCTGATCTCAAATTAAACACACACACGCACACACACACACAAAAAAAAACTGCAAGTGGAGGTGTAGCTAAAGTGGCAGTGATATCCTTGAGCCAATGTAGCTCAGAGACAGTGTCCAAGACCTGAGTTCAAGCCCAGAACCAGCACACCTCCCTGCCCGCCCCCCACCCACACACACCCCCTCCTCTCCAAATGAATGGTCAATTTAGACGGAAAAAAATGGGCTATTCAGATTCATCATTTACTGGGAAAAAAATATTGAAATGATGTTAGAAAAAAATAGGGGAAGCTAGGTGATAAAGGTTATACTGGGTGATGGAAAAACTTTCAAGTGCAAGTTGTCCTTAGAGTTCTTAGTACAAGGGCAGGATTTTCTATTTTTAAAACAGGTAGGTGTTTTAGTTAGCCAACCTGTTTATTAACTATCTTAGCTAGTGACTCATCTAGTTTCATCTATATTAATGAGCAGCTGACTCTAATAGCATAACTATCAGCTTAGACTACCTAAGTTGTTTTGTTTTGGTTTTTCTGGGGGGTGGGTTGGGGTTTTTTTGGTGCTGCTATTTTGGCTTGAACTCAAGCCTTGTGCTCTTGCTTAGTTTTCTGCTCAAGGTTGGCACTCTACCTTTGAAGAACACCTCTACTTCTGGCTTTTCTCTAGTTATTGGTGGTAAGAACCTTCTAAACTTTTATGCCTGGGCTGGCTTTGAATTGTGATCCTGAGATTTCAGTCTCTTGAATAGCTAGGATTTCAGGCATGCTCAATCAGTGCCCACTTTTAAATATATAATCATAGCAGATCAATTTTCAGGGCATAGGAATTGGTATATTGATGTTTTTAAATGAGGCTCAAAATGCTTAGAAAGCTTTTCTTCAGTAAAAAGCCGTAAAGGGCATGATGTTGTTAGTGCCTGTCTTCAGCAAAATCTCCTCTAAGTTTGTTGTTGGTGTTGTTTTGTTGGTCATGGGGCTTGAACTCTGGGCCTGGGCACTGTACCTCAGCTCTTCATCTCAAGGCTAGCACTCTATCACTTGAGCCACAGCGCCACTTTCGGTTTTCTGAGTGTTTATTGGAGATAAGAGTCTCACGGACTTTCCTGACTGGGCAGGCTTTGAACCAGGATCCTCAGATCTTAGCCTCCTGAGTAGCTAGGATTACAGGTGTGAGCCACTGGCACCTGACTCCTAAGTTTTGAAAGACAGAATGTTCATCACTATGTGCTGAGGTCCTGGCTGAAGTGGTGCCATGCCTGCCTAGCAACCACAAGGCTCTGTGTTTAAACCCCAACAATGCCCCTCCAAAGAATTCATATACTGAAAGCCACAAAGATAACCTCCATCCCCCCAGAGAACTAAATATAATCATTTAGCAAGCAAAAACTGAGAAGATAGGAGACAGAGGTAGCATACTCTGATTTTTCATCTTTCAGGGGAAGGAATCAATAAATACTACCTAAAGCTAGAAACTTAACTTTTCAAATAATAAATGCAACTTTCAGGAAAAAAAAATAGTAATAAACTGCCAACAGGAGTCATCTTTGGAGGTTGAGGTGGGGGGGGAGAATTAAATGGGACCTCTTTTTTTTTAATACTTCAATTTGGTACTTTCCTACTATGTGCACGTACTTATTTTTAAATCTAGTTTGTTAAACTGTTGTCAGACAGTTTTTTTCAAAAACATTACATTGGGCTTGGAATGTGGCTTAGTGGTAGTGCTTGCCCCACATGCATGAAGCTCTGGGTAAGATTCCTCAGTACCACATAAGCACAGAGAGGCTTGCCTTGAGTACAGAGAGGCTCGGGGACAGTGCCCAGGCCCTGAGTTCAAGCCCCAGGACTAGAAAAAAAAATTAAATTTCTTTCTCCACACTGAACAACTCATAGACTGTCAACTTCGTAAAACAGAACACATTCAAAAGTAAAACATCTCATCTATGAAATTATAGATAAGGCTTTCAAAAATATTACATTATTATTATTGGTGGTGGTGGTCCTGGAGCTTAAATGCAGGGCCAGATGCTGTCCCTGAGTTTTTGTGCATTCGACTAGCACTGTACCACTTTGAGCCACAGCTCCACTTCTGGCTTTCTGGTAGTTAATTGGAGAGATAGGAGTCTCACCACTGGTTTCAAACAAGAGCTCCTCAGATCCCAGCCTCCTGAGTAGGATTACAAACATGAGCCACAGGTGCCCAGCAATAAAAAAAAATTTTTTTTGGGGGGGGGTCTGGTCGTGGGGCCTGAACTCTGGGCCTGGGCGCTGTCCTTCAGCTCTTCAGCTCAAGGCTAGCACTCTTCCACTTGAGACACAGCACCACTTCTGGCTTTTTTCCTTTTTTCTTATGCGGTGCTGGGGAATCGAACCCAGGGCCTCATGCATGCAAGGCAAGCACTCTACCACTGAGCCACCTTCCCAGCCCCCCAGGAATAAAATTTTTTGCAAAGAAAAAAAAAAGTAGCAATGGAAGTTTTGGGGTTTTTTTCCATCTTAGATCATGGACTAGAATGGTCAAAATAGGTCTTAGGACAACGGATTTTTTTATATTTTTATTTTATTTATTTTTTGGGGGTCAGGTTGTGGGCCTGAACTCTGGGCTTTGGTGCTGTCCCTCAGCTCTTCAGCTCAAGGCTAGCACTCTATTACTTGAGCCACAGGGCCACTTCGTGCTTTTTTCTTTTTGCTTATGTGGCGCTGAGGAATGGAACCCAGGGCCTCATGCATGCAAGGCAAGCGCTCTACCACTGAGCCACCTTCCCAGCCCCATTGGATTTTTTTTTAAAGAAAAACAAATTTATTGATTTTGCTGTAAAAATCAAAACCTCTTTTGCCTGTGTTTTAACTAAAAAAGTTTTAATGCAGTTCTATAAGATTCCTGTTAATTATTCCTGAATACAATCAAGGGTAACAGAGACCAGAGGCTTCGTGGTAGCAGGTACCCTTACATCTATCTAATCAATGAGACTTCTTGGGCTTAATGTCTTCTTCCAAAGCAAAACAAGCCAGGCAATTTGAAAGTTTGCTATCTTGACTGATCCCTTCAGGAATGTGAACATATGCCCAGCAAATGCCACCATCTAGTCCTTGAGGGATTTTGGTGTTTTTTGTTTTGTTTTTAAACAATTTACTTAGACTAGCCATAAGACAGGCTAAAGCAATGGGATTTTCTGTTAACCTCAAATCTCACACTAGCCCTTAGCTTACTTACTAAGGCTCCTAAATATAATAATCTCAAAGAAATTTAAACCACAAGTGCATGCAAAGGTGGGAGAATAATTTGCCACACGAGTGACGGAATAGGATTTACAACGACTTCAAGACTGGATTACACAGTACTTATATCTTAGGTAATCATATGAGTAAAGAGATCACAGAATTTAAATCAGTGTCTCTTCCTTTTCTTTTTTTTTTTGGTCCGGTCGTGGGGCCTGAACTCTGGGCCTGGGCGCTGACCTCAGCTCTTCAGCTCAAGGCTAGCGCTCTACCACTGGAGCCACAGTGCCACTTCCAGCTTTTTTCTTTTTGCTCATGTGGTGCTGAGGAATCGAACCCAGGGCCTCAGGCATGCAAGGCAAGCGCTCTACCACTGAGCCACCTTCCCAGCCCCTCTTCCTTTTCTTACCTTGCAATACACCCTATTGGACGGTCCTAGAAACAACATTAAGTAAGAAGGGTTCACAAAAATGTTTACACATTTGCCATCTAATCCTGGGCGACAGGTAAGTGTCCCTAGTGCAATTCTTGAGAATATATCAACTTCCCTCTCAATTTCTCCGTCTAGGAGACTGGCAGTCAGAACACAGATTCACTATATGAACTCGCCCACTGCAAAGATAAATCTAATTAAAAAACAACAACAACAAAGGCTTCAGGCCTGTTAGTCATCAAAAGGTCCAGCTCCGTGAAGCAGTCCAGTCTTCTAAACCCACTGAGTTAAACTGAGGCACCACACGGAATCCTTAGCCCCAAATACACGCTGACAAATGACGCAAAATATTTGCAAATCGGAATGTCTGACCTCCACCCGACGCACCTCATTTTATTCCCAGCCTCCTCCCTGGACTCCACCACTCTGACCCTTCATCTCCGACCCCTCCCCCCAGCAACACCTGGGGTACCTACACCCCCGGGTCCTCTGACGGCTCGATGACCCCTGGCCCCTGCCCCCGCGCGGCTGCCCGGCCCAGCCCGCACAGCCCACCTCCAGCCCCTGACCTTTCCTCCTCCCGGCCGAGCGCACCCACACACACACCCCCGCGCGCCCCCGCCACTCACCCGCGGTAGTAGGCTTTCACCCGGACCTGGTGGGCATGGTCGCCGCCGCCCGTGTGGGACATGGTGCCGCCGTCCCGCTGGGTCGGCATCTCCTCCCTCCCCCGCCCCGATGCCGGAGGCCGAGGGTGCCGGGGCGCGCCGGGCGCCTC
>NW_012274214.1:0-1652 GCF_000151885.1 Dipodomys ordii
GGAGGTGGACACCTACACAAACTAGAAGCCAGCGTTTCCCTGTCACAGTTGACTGCCACCCACCAGAAGCCCAAGCACCCACCCATTTGTGATCATTAAAGTCCTCAGCTTCGCACTGTGGCTCAGGCCTGTAATCCTAGCCACTAAGGAGGCTGTGATCTAAGGATCACAGTTTGAATCCAGCCCAGGTAGTAAAGTCTGTGATACTTTTTTTTGGCTGGTGGTGGGGCTTGAACTCGGGGCCTGGGCTCTATCACCCAGCTCAAGGCGAGTATTCTACCACCAGAACCACAGAGCCATGCAGGCAGGAGCCACCAGCGCCTCGCTGTCTGATACTCTTACCTCCAATTTACCACCAAAAAGCCATCAAATAGAGCTGTGTGCTATCCTCAAGCATACATCTCATGTACAGTGCCCAGGCCCTGAGTTCAAGCCCCAGGACAGAACAAAAAGAAAAGAGCCCTGCGACTGTCACAAGTCCCCTCGGAGACAACAAGGCCTCCAAGTAAGGTCTTCCTTGAGCTAGATAGTTGAGACAGAACAAGCCCCCCAAAAATGGGACCAAAACTAGATGAAACACAGCTGAGCACTGGCTGGGCTCACACCCAGCTACTCAGGAGGCTGAGATCTGAGGGTTGCAATTCAAACCCAGCCTGGGCAGGAAAACACTCATCTCCAACAAACCACCCACAAACAGCTCCAAGTAGAGGTCTGGCTCAAGTGGTAGGGTGTCAGCCTTGAGTGGACAGAGGCAAGGGACAGAGCCCAGGCCAGCCCAAGCCCCAGGACTGGCACAAAACAAACCAACAAACAAATCCCTGCCCGATATAATCTGCTTTCCCTGCCTTCCTGCCTTCAGCAACTCTGTGGACACCGACAACACAGAGCCAAGTCTCCTTTCTAAAGTACGAAGGTTACAGGCCAATGAACAACTCCACATCATTCTCTCGCTACAAACATCTGATACATTAAAAAAGTCATAGCTCGTATCTGAGTCCTGACTGTGTCAAGCAATAGCCTGACAATCTCCAGCCCTTTCATCCAAACCCAACAACCCTACAGAAGAAGCAGACACGGGGCTGGGAAGGTGGCTCAGTGGTAAAGTGCTTGCCTCACATGCATGAGGCCCTGGGTTTGATTCCTCAGCACCACATAAGCCGAAAAAGCCAGAAGTGGCGCTGTGGCTCAAGTGGTAGAGCTCTAGCCTTGAGCTGAAGAGCTGAGGGACAGCGCCCAGGCCCAGAGTTCAGGCCCCTCGAGCAAAACAACAACAAAGCAGACAGGATGACTCCTCCGCCCCTTCACGTCCTAGCTGGGACAGCTGAGGCTGAGTAGCAGGGACCAAGGAGTCTTCATCAAACTGAAGTTCCCTCAGCCACCCTGAGCTGCTGCCTGGGCCTCAGGGCAACACCTTTATGTACACTACAGGAATTTTTCAATCACAGAATGCAAAGTAGCTAATGTGCTTTGTGTCTATCAGTAGAAATATTTTTAATGACAAAAAGATAGTGGGGGGCTGGGAAGGTGGCTCAGTGGTAGAGCACTTGCCTTGCATGTCTGAGGCACTGGGTTCGATTCCTCAGCACCACATAAGCAAAAAGAAAAAGCTGGAAGTGGCGCTGTGGCTCAAGTGGTAGAGCACTAGCCTTGAG
>NW_012274215.1:0-1361 GCF_000151885.1 Dipodomys ordii
CCTCAGCTCTTCAGCTCAAGGCTAGCGCTCTACCACTTGAGCCACAGCGCCACTTCCGGCTTTTTTCTTTTTGCTTATGTGGTGCTGAGGAATCATACCCAGGGCTTCATGCATGCAAGGCAAGCGCTCTACCACTGAGCCACCTTCCCAGCCCAATCAGGGTTCTTTAATAGTGACATTAGAAAGGGTCATTTTTATCTACAAACCATGAAAAGGATAAATACAAGTTTGTACAACTTCGTAAGAACTCTAGTTTGCTAATATTAACACCAGGCCCTTCAAACAGCTAACAAGATTTCCTTAAACATTTTGTTCCCTTGATTTTTATCATTGAATCAAGTTATATGACAACAAATCCAAGGAAAAGAAGAATTTCAAAACTGCTGAGGTTAATTCTAAGAAAACATAAGAAAATAAAATAAAATGGGCTGGAAAGATGGCTCAGTGGTAAAGCGCTTGCCTTACATGTATGAGGCCCTGGGTTCGATTCCTGAGCACCACATAAGCAAAAAGAAAAAAAGCTGGAAGTGGTGCTGTGGATCAAGTGGTAGAACGCTAGCCTTGAGCTGAAGAGCTGAGGGACAGCGTCCAGGCCCAGAGTTCAGGCCCCATGACTAGACCCAAAAATAGAAAAGAAAAAAAGCAGGCCAGCCGCTGCTGGTAGCTCACACCTACCTAACTACTCAGGAGGCTAAGATCTGAGGATCGAGGTTTAAAGCCAACCAGGGCAGGAAAGTCCATGAGACTCTTAATTTTTGGCAGTCGTGGGGTTTGCACTCTAAACCTGGGTGCTGTCCCTCAGTCTTCACCTCAAGGCTAACACTTCACCACTTGAGCCACAGTGCCACTTCCAGTTTTCTGGTGGTTTATTGGAGATCAGAGTCTCACGACTTTCCTGCCCTGGTTGGCTTTGAATCTCGATCTCAGATCTCAGCCTCTTGAGTACCTAGATTACCACCAGTGTCCAGCCCCATGAGACTCTTATCTCCAATAAACTACTTTGAAAAGACCAAAAGTAGTGCTATGGCTTAAGTGATAGAATGCTAGCCTTAAGCAGAAGCTCAGGGACAGTGCCCAGGTTCTGAGTTAAAGACCCAGAACTGGCAAAAAATAAAATAATTTTTTTTAAAGGAGCTTGTTTTAAAACTGCTTCTATACTATAGGGGCTAGGAAGGTGGCTCAGTGGTAGTGTGCTTGCCTTGAATGCATGAAGCCCTGGGTTCGATTCCTCAGCACCACAAAAGCAGAAAAAGCCAGAAGTGGTACAGTGGCTAGCCTTGAGCTGAAGAACTGAGGGACAGCACCCAGGCTCAGAGGAGACAAGAGAGAGGAGAGAGGAGAGGGAAGAGGGGGGAGGGGAG
>NW_012274216.1:0-2738 GCF_000151885.1 Dipodomys ordii
AGGCTGCAATGCTTGGTAAGAAATGTACGCATTATCCTGCCCATGTAATTGTAACCCCTCTGTACAGTATGTTCACAAATAAAATAAAATAAAATCTAAAAGAAAGACTTAATGAAAAAAATAAAATAAAATAAAAGCAGCCTTTAAAGACCAGCCAAGAAGTTGAGCACTGAACTCTGGTGGCCCACACCTGTATTGCTGCTATTCAGGAAACTGAGATTTTGGCTTGAACAGAAAAGTCTGTGATACTATCTCTAATTAATTACCAAAAACTCCAGAAGTGAAGGTGTGGCTCAAGTGGTAGAGTGCCAGCCTTGAGTGAAAAAGCCAAATGAGAGCCTAAAGCAAATTCAAGTCTAGACCCAATACTAGCATGAGAGAGAGAGAGAGAGAGAGAGAGAGAGAGAGAGAGAGAGCGCAAGAGTGAGTTGAGTGAGCAAGAGAGAGAGAGAGAGACAGGGACAGAGACAGAGAGACAGAGTGCAATCTCAAAGTTACAGGGCAGTTGGGATAGTCAGTTTCTAATATAACATCACATTACTATCACAGCCTTCCAAATGATGATGATGGGGTAAATTATTAAAATCCTCTGACCTACTCCAGCTTTCATTGTCCTTCTCTTGCCAAAATAATGGGGTAATACTATTAGCAATGCTAATACAGCATGTTACAAGTAACAGGAATTAAAATTATACAGCTTGGAATTTAAAAGATTCAAAGATGCAATAGAAAAGAAATTTAAAATTACAAAGAACTTTACAACAGTGTAGACACAATGTTATATTAAGGAAGGGATCACTTCAATTTACATTTTGAGGAAGCTAAGTATCAATGGGGAAGAGAATGAACTCAGAACTAAATTGTAGAGTTTTTTCCTTTTTCTGATACTAGGTTTGAACGCAGAGTCTGGAGTTTGCAGGCACTGTACCACTGGAGCCTAGCAGACTTTGAGTCCACTTTTTTTTAATTGTGAAAATACCGTACAGAGGGGTTACAATTACATGGGCAAGGTAATGATTACATTTCTTTTTTGGGGGGGGGTCTGGTTGTGGGGCCTGAACTCTGGGCCTGGACACTGTCCCTCAGCTCTTCAGCTCAAGGCTAACACTCTACCACTTGAACCACAGTACCACTTCCGGCTTTTTTCTTTTTGCTTATGTAGTGCTGAGGAATCGAACCCAGGGCCTCATGCATGCAAGGCAAGTGCTCTTGACCACGGAGCCACCTTCCCAGCCCCATGAGTACATTTCTTATCAAGCATTGTAGCCTCCTCCGTTGTTTTCCCTTCCCATCCCTTCCCATCTTCACCTCCGATCCCCACCCAATTATTGTAAGTTTTTGTAATGTTTTATTAAGTAGGACTGGCATTAATGATGAGTTAGTACACTTTAATTTAATCTAAAACTTTTCTTCATTAAGTAAAGAGTTCTCTATATAAATATGAGCCTTCTAGCAGCTTTGCTTCAGGTATTAAGTCTGGGCTTCCCTGGCCATCAGTCAAAGTAAGTATAGATGGGCAGATCTTAACAGCTCTTGGTAATTTGTGGTGACCTGGCTATTCCCACAATTAAGAGAAGAGAGCTTTGTCTAACTTAGATCTTGAGCTGACCATGAGTCCCTGACTATCCAAATGGGAAAGACAACCACTGGAGCTACAAAGACTAATGCAGGTAAATGTGGGCTGAGCAGCTATTTGTTAGTGCTTATTAAGTAAGGCCAAGTTAAAACAGAAACCAACTAACTAGTTGTGACACAACTGGTAGTTCAACAGGTCCCATGGCGCAGCCTCTATCAGTGACAAAGGGTCAGCTGTAAGACTGCACGGAGGTGTTTGGGGTATGGCAAGCTGAAGTATGGCCTCTTCTAATTCGTATGTACAGCTTGGCCTCTGAGCACATGATACTAACATCCCCATGATCCTAACATCCTATGTTCTCCTGCAATGTTTCTGAAGCAGAGATTAGGCTAATGCTAATAAAAATAGGTTCCAAGCAACATTTAGTAAACTGCCATGTCCCAGGCCATGAGCAATGGGGTAAAGATGCAAAGATGATAAAGATAAGCTTCCTTGCCCCCAGAGAACCCAAAGTGATCTGAAGAGGTTTTCCAGTGGTCAGTGCTCTCAGGTTATCCTGTATAATCCTGTCAACAACTTGACATCAGTTCTTTGAAATGTTTGGGATGAAAAGCTTCATAGTTTGGATTTTTTTGGAAGTTGGAATGTTTGAGATTCCTTGGAGGAAGCAAGTCTAACTGTGGAATTCATTTATATTCCAGGTAGACCCTATACATATGGCCTGCAGGTAATTGTGTAGATTTTCTGTGTGGCCATGCTTTGACTGTCACCTGTAATAGGAGGTGAGGTGTGCAACTTGTAACACTACTTGTAACACTACTTGTAACATCATGTGGATGCCACAGATGTTCAATTTTTGTCCCCATTTTACAGCTAAAGAAACACTAAGACACTTTATGTATTGAAAATTAAAGAATGCCAAGTACCAAGCAGATAATGAAATTAAGAAATACAGGCCAAGTACAAGATTACAGGAACTGATGGTATGGATGTGCATGTTTTACCTGAAGATTCTTGGATCAAAGGAAAACAAAATAAAAGCAGCCTTTTGGGGGGGAGGGGGGAGTCTGGGAAGGGATGTGAAGGGTAAACCAAAGGAGGAGGCTGCAATGCTTGGTAAGAAATGTACGCATTATCCTGCCCATGTAATTGTAACCCCTCT
>NW_012274217.1:0-1112 GCF_000151885.1 Dipodomys ordii
GAAGTGGCACTGTGGCTCAAGTGGTAGAGTGCTTGCCTTGAGCTGAAGAGTTGAGGGACAGCACTCAGGCCCAGAGTTCAAGCCCCATGACTGACAAAATAAAAATAAATATAAATAAATAAGAATATTGGTGATTGCAGGAGCAAGGAATTCCCTATAATCCCCAAGGCCAAGCAATTATAGAAAAAAATCACCAATGTCTTAAGGAGCAATTATTAAAACAAAAAAAGGGGAGTTAGTCCCCCATATACAGTTACAGATAGCTTTGTTTACCATTAACATTTTAAATTTTTCAAAAGGGGCAACTGAATCCAGCTTTCAGAAGCACTGGGGACAACTAAACCCTAAGCCCCAAGTGAAACTCAGGTGGAAGGACTTCCCTAACACAACAATGGAGAGGACTTGACCCCCTACTTACTATGGGTAGGGGATTTGGTTGCATTTTCCCATAGGGGAAACAGCCCCCATTTGGATCCCTGCCAGGAACCTTCAGTTTTTACCCATTTGCTCTATACAAGAGGATGCCCAAGGATGAACTAACCAACAAGAAAAGAAAATCGGCTACGGTGGCCGAGGCTTGTGTTTAGCTAATTACTTTAACGTTACCTGCTCTAATTGTTCTTTTACTAATTGCTTGTATAACGGCATTACTGAATCCATATGCTTCCTGTAAACATGTCTAAAACTTGGTATGATTTTGGCCTTTATTTCGTTAGCTGCTTCCGCAGCGGCAGCTGCTATGGCACTAACACAGAATGTTAACCATAATAATTTGTCTTTAGAGCTTTTTCAACCCCATAGGCAAATAGCCGGATTAGAATAAGCCCCACCTCTGGACTCTGAATTTGCAAGGACTGCTATCCCATCCCTGACTAATATTAAAGGACTGCTAATGACGTTGCTTGGCCTATAATGCTTTTGCTGATGGTTTTTCTATGCCTTCCTAGCATTATACGTGCACTGTAAAATCTTTTTTTTTTTTATGTTTGGGTCCGGTCATGGGGCCTGAACTTGGGGCATGGGTGCTGTCCCTCAGCTCTTCAGCTCAAGGCTAGCACTCTACCACTTGAGCCACAGTGCCACTTCTGGCTTTTTTCTTTTTGCTTATGTGG
>NW_012274218.1:0-3094 GCF_000151885.1 Dipodomys ordii
TTTTGGTCGGTCATGGGGCTTGAACGCTAGGCCTGGGTGTTATGCCTCAGCTCTTCAGCTCAAGGCTAACGCTCTACCACTTGAGCCATAGAGCCACTTCTAGTAGTAAACTGGAGTTAAAAGTCTTACAGACTTTCCTATCCAGGTTGGCTTTGAACCATGATCCTCAGATCTCAGCCTCCTGAGTAGCTAGGATTACAGGTGTGAGCCACTGGCACCTGGATCACTGGGTATTTTTTTTTTTTTTTTGTCGGTCGTGGGGCTTGAACTCTGGGCCTGGGCGCTGTCCCTCAGCTCTTCAGCTCAAGGCAAGCACTCTACCACTTGAGCTACAGCGCCACTTCTGGTTTTCTGGTGGTTTATTGGAGATAGGAGTCTCACGGTCTCTCTTGCCCGGGCTGGCTTTGAACCGCGATCCTCAGATCTCAGCCTCCTGAGTAGCTAGGATTACAGGCGTGAGCCACCAGTGCCCGGCACTGGGTATTTTTTTAAAGCAAGAAACTTTTAGGATTAGGGTTTACCTTAAGAGTTAGGCGCTGTCTCTGTCTCCCATGCTCAAGGCCTAGAAAATCTACTAGATAGACTTTTCAAAAACCGAATAGTACACTTTCTGTAATGCTGTAATAGAACTGTTCAGGAAAACGGTCAAACTCACTGAGAAGGTTTAATCAAATTCTTGGACACTGATCACTAGAATCCCTTTCTCCTCTTCCAAAATATTCATTTTACAGAGTTAACCTAAGTGACCCTGATTTTGATGATGCCATGTGTATAAAGCCTTCTAAGCATTTTCCCGAACACGAGCAATGAATCTGCATGGCAGGCATGGCTTACTGAGGTTCAGGCCAGCACTAACTAAGTAAATGCAACTGCTTGGAATGTCAGCTTTTCCTATGTTATGAGCAAAATATATGTTTTGGGTCAGTTCTGAAGATAAAACAGGAAATGAAAATGATACTGTGTGCTGGGCACCACTGGCTTCCACCTGTAATCCTAGCTATCCAGGAGGCTGAGATCTGAGGATCACAATTTGAAGCCAGACCAGACTGGAAAGCCTGCAAGACTCTTATCTCCAATTAACTACCAAAAAATGCTAGACGAAGAGCTCTGGCTCAAGTGGCAGAGCACCTCGGGCCAGGGCCCAGCCCGAGTTCAAGCCCCCGAACCAGCGCACACACACACCAGTGGCTCACTTGCCTGTGGTCCTACCTACTACTCAGGAGGCTTAGAGCTGAGGATCATGGGTCAAAGCCAGCCTGGGCAAGGAAAGTCCATGAGACTCTTACCCCTTCAATGAACCACCAGAAAACCAGAACTGGCGCTGTGGCTCAAGCGGTAGAGCGCTCACCTTGAACTGAAGAGCTCAGGGACAGCGCCCAGGCCCAGAGTTCAAGCCCCACGGCCGACAACAACAACAACAAAAAAGCTATTTTGAAACCCCTCTATCCTTGCTACTGGAGGTAGTGCTTTCCTTCTAAGTTCCTACAGCACTTCACTAGGTGCTTACAATTCATATCTCTTCATTCCCATGTCTTATTTACACCTCTATAAGAAAAACTTTCTAAAGTGAAAGCTTTGTGGTTTTTAAACTTTATATATTGCTCTTCGTTTTGTCACTGAAAAATTATAGAAAGAATGAGAAAAAGAAGACATATAAGTTTCAAAAAGAAAGTCAGGCAGGGCACACTGGTGGCTCATGTCTGTAATCCTAGATAGTCAGAAGGCCGAGGATCACAGTGTGGAGCCAGCCCTGGCAGGAAAGCCCAGGAGATGCTCATCTCCAATTAACCATGAAAAGGCCAGAAGTGGAGCTGTGGCTCAAGTGGTGGAGTGCTACCCTTGGGCAAAAAAACTCAAGGTCAGTGCCCAGGCCCTGAGTTCAAGTACTAGGATAGACAGGAGGGAGGGAGGAAGGGAGGGAGAAGTTCTATCATCTTAAACAAGATAGGCCTGAGCCCCAGGCTCTGTGATAGCACAGCAGGAGAAAGGTGAACAGAGCCATACATGGGACACAAAACATCTAGAGACTGTCATAACAAGGTCTTGTGAGCAGGCCTTCTGACTCTTCCCGCTCTCTCTTTCAACATACACACACGTGTACACACACACACAGAGCTGTCTGAGCTGCTAAACACGGCATCTGGACACAGCAGCCTTCATCTGCCGCTCCCCTGGGTTTCTACATGAAAATGATGCATCTACAGCTTACTGTGTTTGCTACGTTTAAACCTCTTGTCTGTATACCATTATTGTGTCTGCCTTTTGAGATCAGAACCATAAATCATTACACTTGAAAAACTTTTTAGGCAGATTTTAGCTTAGATGAGCAAACCAAGGTTTACTGAACGTAAACAGCAGACACCAGTCATGGAACTAGGCACTGGTAAGAGTGGGAATGACTAACTCTCCTCAAGACAGGTAGGGTCCATTGCAAACCAACACAAGGGAAGTGAACACCAAGCCCTTATCCTGCTGCCTGTTAAAAGTACGTGTGCGTGCCTCTGTGTGTGTGTGTGTGTGTGTACTGTCTCAACAGCTTTATCATTGAATATCTGATTGAGCGACAAGGCTAGATGAGCGCCTTGTGACTGGTCCAAGCTGAAACTAGTGGGGCCAAGATGACCGCTGCAAGACCACGGCAAGGGGCCATTGCCACAGTTGCCTTTGGCAACCCTGGGTCAGCGCAGACGCTGGACGTTCTGACAGAGGACAGCCAGCGCAGACGCTGGGCCTTCTGACAGAGGACAGCCAGCGCAGACGCTGGACGTTCTGACAGAGGACAGCCAGCGCAGACGCTGGACCTTCTGACAGAGGACAGCCAGCTCAGACGCTGGACGTTCTGACAGAGGACAGCCGACTCAGACGCTGGACGTTCTGACAGAGGACAGCCGACTCAGACGCTGGGCCTTCTGACAGAGGACAGCCAGCGCAGACGCTGGACGTTCTGACAGAGGACAGCCAGCGCAGACGCTGGACGTTCTGACAGAGGACAGCCAGCTCAGACGCTGGGCCTTCTGACAGAGGACAGCCAGCGCAGACGCTGGGCCTTCTGACAGAGGACAGCCAGCGCAGACGCTGGGCCTTCTGACAGAGG
>NW_012274219.1:0-1665 GCF_000151885.1 Dipodomys ordii
GCTCAAGTTGTAGAGCGCTAGCCTTGAGCTGAAGAGCTGAGGGACAGCGCCCAAGCCCAGAGTTCAGGCCCCACGACCGGACCAAAAAAAAAAAATAAGGGGCTTTGCTGAAACCCCATTTTAGTACTTGAACTACTTATCAACACTGATTCATAGAAATAAATTATACAACTTTTTGTAGCACTAGAATTCTTAAATTCAGGGCCTATGAGCTTCCTAGGCAGCTGAAATACCACTGTGTCAGGCCTCCAGCTCCATGCTTTCATTTGTTACTCTTAGAATTGGATCTAGCTTCCTACCTGGCATGCACCTGAACCACGATCTTCTATTTCTGGTCTTTCTGTAATTACTGAGACCACAAGCAAGCACCACAGCACCTAGCTCCTCTTCCATAGAGACGAAGTATAATGGACTTTTCTGTCTAGAGCTGGTCTTGCACTATGATCCTTCCATTATGATCCTCAAGTAGTTAGGATAATAGACGTGAGCCACAGGCATCCAGATTAAATTATACAATTTCTTTTTTTGGGGGGGAGGCCTGGTCGTGGGGCCTGAACTCTGGGCCTGGGCGCTGTCCCTCAGCTCTTCAGCTCAAGGCTAGCGCTCTACCACTTGAGCCACAGTTCCACTTCCGGCTTTTTCTGCTTATGTGGTGCTGAGGAATCGAACCCAGGGCCTCAGGCATGCAAGGCAAGTGCTCTACCACTGAGCCACCTTCCCAGCCCCGATAAAAACAAATTCTAAGTGAAGGGATGGAAAATTATCTTTCGTGTAAATGCATCCACCAAGAAGGCAGGAATAGCCATATTGGTATCTGGTAAAATAGACTTTTCATTAAATACAGTACAAAGAAGACAAGTAC
This sequence comes from Dipodomys ordii, assembly GCF_000151885.1. Classification (NCBI taxonomy): domain Eukaryota; kingdom Metazoa; phylum Chordata; class Mammalia; order Rodentia; family Heteromyidae; genus Dipodomys; species Dipodomys ordii. The sequence goes on from NW_012274219.1 coordinate 863, forward strand.
ATATTAATAAAGGGAATGATTCAGGAAGAGGAAATCACATGGTTAAAACAAACAATGGAGCACCTAAGGATGCTAAACAAACACTTTTGGACTTATAGAACATGATAGACCCTAACACAATAATAGTGGGGGATTTTAATATCCTGCTCTCACCAAAGGACAGGCCAACCAAACAAAAGATCAGCAAAGAAGCCTCTGAGCTAAATGACACCATGACCCAAATGGTCTTAACAGTATCTACAGAGCATTCCACACAACAACCACCCCATTCACATTCTTCTCAGCAGCCCGTGCAACATGCGCCAAAACTGAAAACATCATAGGACACACAAAGAACTTAAGCAAATGCAAGAGGATTGAGATAGCTCCTTGAATCCTATCTGATCACAATGGAATCAAACTAGTTCTAAACCACAAAACATATTGGAGGAAACACTCAAATACATGGAGACAGAATAACAAGCTACTGAGTAACACCTGGTCACAGAATAAATTAAGAAAGAAATTAGAAAGTTCTTACATCACAACAGAACCTCTGGGATACAGAAAAAGCTAAGAGGAAAGTTTGTAGCTCTAAGTGCTCACATAAAGAAAACAGAAGCTGGGCACCAGTGGCTTATGCCTCTAATACTAGCAACTAAGGAGGCTGAGATCTGAGGATCACAGTTCAAAGCCAGCCAGGGCAGGAAAGTCTGTGAGACTTTATCTCCAATAAACTCCTGGGCCCAGGCCAAGAGTTCAAGTCCCAGGAGCAACACACAGACACATACCTCAAATAAATAACCCAGGCCAAGAGTTCAAGT
>NW_012274220.1:0-1215 GCF_000151885.1 Dipodomys ordii
ATAAACCACCAGAAAACCGGAAGTGGCACTGTAGCTCAAGTGGTAGAGTGCTAGCCTTGAGCTGAAGAGCTGAGGGACAGCACTCAGGCCCAGAGTTCAAGGCCCACAACCAACCCCATCCCCCCCCCAAAAAAAACAAAAAAAAACTGGATGTGAGGAAAAACAATAAGGGACTTATAAATTATTTTCTAAAAAAAAATGTACTTTTAGGGCTGGGAAGGTGGCTCAGTGGTAGAGCGCTAGCCTTGAGCTGAAGAACTGAGGGACAGCGCCCAGGCCCAGAGTTCAGGCCCCAAGACCGGACCTCCCCAAAAAAAACAACAAAAAATGTACTTTTAGTGTTGGCTCAAGTGGCAAACACTTTCTAACAAGCATAAGACTGAGTTCAAATCTCAGTACTGGAAAATAAAAATGTACTTTTATTTTGTTATGGGACTTGAACAGAGTCTGGGTGTTGTCCTGGGCTTTATTGCTCAAGGCTAATGCTCTTATACTTTGAGCCACATCTCTACTTCCCATTTTTAGGTGGCTATTTACAGATAAGAGTCTCATAGACTTTCCTGCCTGGGCTGGTTTTGAACTACCATCCTCAGACCTCAGCCTCCTGAGTAGCTAGAATTACAGGTGTGAGCCACTAGCACGTGGCTAAAAATGTATTTTGATTGAAACTATGTATCTAAATGACTTACATTGTAAGACACTAAAATAATTCAAATCACTCTGGGACTATTAACTATATTTGGGAACTCTTGGAGAATAGGACAGTAAAACAATGTTATGACATCTCAGAAACTGATATAAACTATTTTTACGTGTGGTTAAACAGCAAAGGAAATAAAACCATGCCTAAACACAATGTGCAACTGCTGTGAAAATAAAATAATCGTTTAGCTACATATCAGTAGCTCACAAATGTAACCTTCAGGAAGCTGAAGCTGAAGGACTAAGATTTGAAGCCAGTCTGAGCAGAAAAGTTTGATACACTCCATCTCCAAAACAACAAGCAACATAAGAAAATATGTTGGAAATGATCTGTACAACTGGGGTGGGGGGGTGGTTAGGGGAAGGGAAAGAGGGAGAATGAGGGAGGGGGTAACAAATTAGACAAGAAATGTACTCACTCCCCCACGGTATAACACCTGCTTTCACTGTATTTGATGTTGGTATAATTTGTGGAGGGGAAGGGAAAAAATAAATTGTTTAAATAGGGATACA
>NW_012274221.1:0-2763 GCF_000151885.1 Dipodomys ordii
GCTTTTTTTCTTTTTGCTTATGTGGTGCTGAGGAATCGAACCCAGGGCCTCATGCATGCAAGGCAAGCGCTCTACCACTGAGCCACCTTCCCAGCCCAGAGGTGAGCTTCTTAAGCAACACAACTGCCATTAACATTAGTGGGATGGCATCTATTCATGCAAAAGGAAATCATTAAGAGTCTTTACGACATTAAGTGCTAGATGAAACGACTCAGCAAAGGCCAATAGACAGGCTGGGTGCCAACAGCTTATGTCTAGCTACTGAGGAGGCTGAGATCTGAGGAACATGGTTCAGTTAGCCTATGCAAGAATGTGTGACATTAATCTCCAATTAACCAGCAAAAAGCTAAAAGTAGAGCTGTGGCTCAAGGGGAAAAGCATCAGCCTTGAGTAAAAAAACAACTATGGGACAGTGCTCAGGTCCTGAGTTCAAGCAAACAGTACAACACATACACACACATGTATGGTCAAGCATTATGCACAAGCAGGGATGACATCATCCAACAAAGAGATCTAGTTTCATAATGAAAGACCCAGTTATGAAAATGTTTCATTCTAAATAAAGCATTTGGGTTATTGTAGCTTGGGACTCATACTGTTGAAAGCAGAGAGGCCAAGAGCATTTTAAAAGATGGATCATTCAAACCTATAGCAACTATATGAAGGTATACTTCAAGACTCATCCACAAGGTCTTGCCTAAGGATGGAAATGGATGCAAAACCCCACCACACAAAAGACTTCTAGCAAATCTAGTCTCTCCTCTAACATACTGAATCCATACTGATCCACTGCTTCTCAAAGACCCATTCTGGGCACCCAGTGAGACATGAAGAGTTAATGTATCCAAGGCTGTTATGACAGGCCTTTGGTGTGTACAATCTTATCAATCCTCATCACGATGTTGTAAAGGAGATGTCATATTTTGTTCAGATGAAGAAACTGAAGTTCAGAGTGTTTAAGATGGCATACCCACAGGACTGAAGAATGGCTAGAGTACTTCAACCCAGGTCTGACTTCAAAGATTGCACCCTAACAGTCTACTGTCTCTCTGTGTGTTCTTGCTCCTGGAGAGGGAGGAGGTAGTGGTATTTGGAGAAAGATGGAGAATGAGATTTATTTTTGTATACTTGGAGTCTGAAGAAAGTATGAACACATGCATTCAATGCAGGAACTGGGAACTCCATTACCGCAGTCTGGCACTGCCTTAAATGAGTCGTCTGACCTTGAACAAGCCTTTGCAGGTGCTACGAGTCATTTCATATAGATGATCTCTGATGACTCATATCTGTGATAGACACCAAAGAACACTAAGTTCCCTCTGTGCAGATAAAAAGCTGCTCACAAAAGGATCAGTAGAATATTGCCACAATCCAATGAGCATTCCTGACAAAGAAATTTTAGCAAAGGAGATGGGCATTTCTGAAATAAAGCAGGCAGAAGAGAAAGGCCATACAGCCCCTCTCTATACAACCTCTACCCACTGTATAGAGAATAGAAGTAAGAATTGGAGGTCTTTTCTAGCTGAGTACTGGTGGCTCATGCCTATAATCCTAAACTACTCAGAGGGTGAAGTCTGAAGATTGAAGTTCGAAGCCAGCCTGGACAGAAGGGTCTGTGAGACTCTTTATCTCCAATTAACCACCCCCAAAAAAGCAAGAAGTGGAGCTGTGGTTCAAATTATAGAACAGCAACCTTGAGTGAGAAAGCTAAGGGACAGTTCTCAGGCTTGAGTTCAAGCCCTAGGACTGATACAAAGAAAAAAAAAGATATTTTCTATAAATGCAGAACCAGACTTTTAGAGAATAATAACTTACCCAAACTCACAAGACCAACAAAAGAATTTAAAAAAAAACAACAACAATCCTCACCATTATAGATTATCTGTGCTAGTTAAACAGGGAGCTAAAGCAAATGGTCAGATATTTTAGAGGATGCCAGCCCCTGCAGTAGGTCAGAAAGGCTTCCATCAATGATTGCCGATCTCGTGGTAGCTATAAATAGGCAGTATTTAATGATCAAGTACAATTGTGCACACAGAGCACAAGTCCAAACAGTCACTGCAAAAAAAATTCTATATTTCTGGTTTACTCTTCAAATGAGTAAATATGGATAACGGAAAAGAACCCTGAAAGAACTTAATGAATTGAAAACAAAAGGCAAATCCACCATTTGAAATCAATCATGACATTTATAAAAAAAAAAAAAAAAAACTCCAAGTACTTTGAAAGGCAGAAAGCTGAGCCAAATTACATATCTGTACAACTATCAAAATTCCATGCCAGAATATCTGGAGTGTCTTGAATGTCCCATGTCCCAATACCTAGGGGACTGTGGAGGCCAATCATACGTCTGATGCCATGTGACTCATCCCCTTGGTAAAGAGTACCAAGAACATGAGGTATCTTGGTCTCCAAATTCATATTGAAGAACACAGGAATGAAACCCTCACAATATCAGGGAATATCTTGTCTCAAAAGTGACATATGACATAAGGAAAGCTGAACAGAGTGGGCATGGTGGCTCTGTAATCTAGGTACTCAGGTTGTAGAGTACTGTGGTTCAAGGCCAGTCATGGGAAAAAACAAAACACACAAGACCCCATCTCAAGAAATAAACAACAATGGGCTGGGAAGGTGGCTCAGTGGTAGAGCGCTTGCCTTGAATGCATGAGGCCCTGGGTTCGATTCCTCAGCACCACATAAGCAAAAAGAAAAAAGCTGGAAGTGTCACTGTGGCTCAAGTGGTAGAGTGCTAGCCTTGAG
>NW_012274222.1:0-4072 GCF_000151885.1 Dipodomys ordii
AAGGAAGGAAGGAAGGAAGGAAGGAAGGAAGGAAGGAAGGAAGGAAGGGAAGGAAAGAAAGCCAATAAAACACTGGGTCATTGAAGAGAAAAAAATAAGAGAACCAGAAAGGGTAAATATGTGTGAAATATAAAACACCATTTAATAATTATTACACATCAAATGTTACATATATTTTCCTATATGTTTATAAAATGAATATATGTATTTATACATTATTTTATACTAAAAGAAAAACCAGCTTAAAGAAAAAACACAGAAAAAATTAATTCTATGACCATTCTATAGGATTCTTCATCTGCTTAGAAATAAAATATGAGAAGAATACAGCAAAAAGCTGGACATGAACAATGTCCAAGCCCTGAGTTTTAGCATTAAAAAGTCACACAATAAATACCAGCATAAAAGTACATAAAATATTTCTTAATATATGCAGTCAACAGTTATCAGGAGAGGCAAACTATAAACATATGCAGAAGGTAACTTAAATAAGAATAGGTGACAATAGCAATGTTGGTTAAGACAAGAAGTAATATGAATTTCATATTGCTGATGGGGCCATGATGAAATGACTGAAATTGACCTCAAGTAGTTTTTCTTTGTTGTTGTTTTTCATGTACTATGTGGTATGTGATCTCTTGTTTCTTTTGTATGTTCTTCCCCCTATGGTATATCCCTTGTTGTCACTGTATTTGATTTTGGTACCCTGGAAACATATATACATTTATCTGAATTAGGGAAGGGAAGGGAAACAACAGTTTTTTGGTTAGACAAAGGACAAGGAGGGGAACCAATGCAACAGTGATATTCACAAGACAATATGTTGGAAATGGTCTGTAAAACTTGGTGGGGATGGGGAAGATAGTAGAAGAAAAATGAGGGAAAGGGTAACAAGTTTGACAAGAAATATACTTATTCCTACTTATGTAACTGTAACCCCTCTGTACATCACCTTGATAATAAAAAACAAAACAAAAAGATACATTGTACTCATTGATTGATATGTTGAATTATACCCTTTTGTACAACTTCTTAAATAAGTAAATGAATAAAATTAATATGTAACTAAATCAGAATATACCATACACATGTTAGGAAATTCAATAGAATTCCAGATTTTTTCTCATTAACCTATATAAATTCAATCTTACTTCATCACAATACCAACAGACATTTTGGTGGACTTTGCCAAGTTGTTTCTTAAAACTATAAAAATTCAAATTGCATCTTGATCTGTAAACTATTTACATGGGTTTTCATCGATACGACTATGAATATTTTGAGTACTTTTCTGTATATATTACAAGGCAACAAAAAGTCAAAAGTATTTACAGTTTGAGAAATTTTAATTCTAAATGCCTAAAAAAAAACATGTGCACAAAAGTGTATGTAGAAAAAAGTTGTTTGCCATATTGTTTTTTGAAGAAAGAATTCGAACTATCCAAAGAGTCCGAATTTAAATGAATACAGCTAAATTCAAAGCATGAGTTACCAAGAAGCACTTGTGAAGAATGATCTGTACTCACACATCTTCCTATGTAAAATATGGTTACAGAATTATAGTTTTTCTTTTCATTTTTTTCCCTTACAACTACCAGAGTTTGAACCTAAGACTTTGAGCTCCCATTAAACTTGCTCACTCATCACTGGCTTTTGACCACTGAGCCACACATAGCTTTGGGCGAAGATCAACTTTCCAGTTAGAGATTTCCAGATATTCCAGCTCAAACTGGCTTTGATCTTCTATCTCCAGATACCATCCTCCTGGGGAGGTTGGCACAGAGGCATCAGTTACTGTTGCCAACCTTTATGCTAAGTATTTTGAATAAAATATTCCTTGCAAATTGTTTGTGCTTGTACTGGGGCTTGAATGCATGTCTTCACGAGCTCTACCACTTGAGCTATGCCTCCAGTCCAATTTGTGAATGATTAACTGAAGATAGAATCTCTTCTACTTTTCTGCCTGGGCTGACTTAGAACATCAATCCTCCATGTCTAAGCTTCCTGAGCAACAAGGGATTACAGGCATGAGCCACTGGGACCCAGCTAATAGCTTGCAATTTTTAAAGGCTTCATAACCATTAGTCTGGAGCAATAATAATTGGTAAGGTACACATGAAAACATATTTTAAATTACTCTAGATGCATTCCTCTCCATATAATGAAATAGATTTTTTTACACATGGTGCTCATTTAGATTGAAAATGGCATTATTAATTTGATGGAAGTCACATGGAAATTACTTCATTCGTGCAATAAAGGTCGGAGAGAAAAATCTCCTTGTTACATTTTAGACAATGGAATCATCCAAACATCCATCACAGAAAAGAGAGTTGCATGGCAGGCCTGTACATTCGTACTTTAAAGGCTTGTCACAGCTTCTTAGCTCATTCCATATGAGATGACATTTCAATAAATAAATATTTCCATCTTACAGGTCTTCTCTGATTTCTATAATCACTGAGAAAGCTACACTTACTTCATAAGGACGATAAATCAATTATACAGGAATGTGAGCATACATGTTTACATATATTGACAATAATTTCTATTTCTCTGTAGATTTTCATGAATGTAATGAAGGAAATAGCCATTTCACTTGCAGAGAACACAGAATCTTTTGGTAAAAATAAGGAAGCACTTATAAAATTAAAAGGTTATTCTTAGGGGAAGATCACAAAAGCGCAATATGACCATATAAAATGATGTTTATTGAAAAGAACTCCAAGAAATGGAAACAAGAAGGTTCTTTTTTTAATTTTGCTTTTTGTTTATGTTTTTGTTTTTCTCTTTTGTCACTGTTTTTGATTTATGTACCTTTAGTCTTGCATGTGTATTTGTTTGGGGGACAGTAAGGGGAAGCGCAGAAATGGAGAGACAAAGGTGAACAATGTATCCATGATAGTCACTAGACACTATGTGGAAAACAAACAATACAACTTGTGGAAGGGGCATGGGAAGGAAAAGCTGGGAGAAAATGAGGGAAGAGATGACATTGTTCAAAAAGAAATGTACTTATTACCTGAATTACGTAACTATAACTCCTCTGTACATCAGCTTTACAATAACAATTAGCAAAAGAAAAAAAATGAAAATGGTTGGGTTCAATAGTTTGATATTGGAGTCACAGTTCATTTGGGGGAAAAACCCTTTCATGATTTTTCTGCTTCACCCACCTACACCATAGGTCCTGAGTGTCTGTTTTCCAGCAGGGAACTGGAAAACTCATGAAGCTGAGATCGGAGGATCCCGGTTCAAAACCAGCCCAGGCAGAAAAGTCCATGAGATTCTTATCTCCAGTTAACCACCCCTAAGCCAGAAGTGGATCTCTGACTCAAAGTGATAGAGTGCTAGCCTTGAGCAAAAGAGCTCAAAAGTGCCCAGGCTCTGAGTTGAAGCAACAACACACAACAACCCAACAAACAAGAGTTATCCAAAATACAAGTCATGCAAAACGGTAGTAGAAGGTGACAGACTAGAAGTATAATTAGAATGTGTAATTCACAGATTTCCCGTCCACTTATCAAATGCTCTTTATATATACTTTGAGAAATGTCAACAGCATAGCCAGATCGAAAGTGCAGAGGAGAATAAGCAGATATGGCTGAATCATCTTCAATGTGAATACCTCCCCTGGGCTGCTAGAATCTCTCCAGGGAATGAAGACTGATTTCCTCACATGGGTACCCCAGGCTGGAAGTTCCAGTGAGTTCCAGTGTCACTGCTGTCCTTATGAAATTAACACATTCTGTGTGCTGAGGACCAGGCCAAGGACATTAGATTTCCTTGGGGAAATCTAGTTAATTTTTGTTGTTGTTCTTGTTTTGTTTTGTGCTGATACTAGGGCTTAAACTCAAGGCCTTGTGGTCTCACTCAAGTATTTTGCTCAAGGCTATCACTCTACCACCTGAGCCACGTACTCACTTCTGGCTTTTTTCTGGTTAGTTGAAGACAAAAACCTGTGCATTTCTATTTACTCTAGCTAAGATATGGAACCAACCCAGATGCCCCTTAGTTGATGAATGGATCAAGAAAATGTGGTATATATACACAATGGAATTCTATGCCTCCA
>NW_012274223.1:0-1716 GCF_000151885.1 Dipodomys ordii
AGCTGAAGAGCTGAGGGACAGCGCCCAGGCCCAGAGTTCAGGCCCCACGACCGGACCCAAAAAAAAAAAAAAAAGAGTCTCACAGACTTTTCTGCTCTGGCTGGCTTTGAACCATGATCCTCACATCTCAGCTTCTTGAGTAGCTAGGATTACAGGCGTGAGCCACCAGCACCCAGCTGGAAATATATTCTAATTCCTCTAGTGAATGCCTGAAATTATGGGGAGTGCTGAGCACTGTAAAGGCTTTTTTTCCCCCTATACTTACATGACTATGATAAAGTTTATAAGCACAGTAGCATTAACAATAATTAATAACAAAATGGAAATATTAGAAAATATAGTGAATTATATAGAAAAACTATAGTGAATTATATGGATGGAATCCTTTTTTAAATGTTATTCTTTATTAGTTAGGGGGCTTGAACTCAGGGCCTGGGCACTGTCCCTGAGCTTTTCACTGAAGGCTAGTGCTCTATCACTTTGAGCCACAGTGCCACTTAAGTTTTCTGGTGGTTAACTGGAGATAAAAGTCTCACAGACGTTCCTACCCTGGCTGGCATTGAACCATGACCCTTATATCTCAGCCTCCTGAGTAGCTAGGATTCCAGCCACTGACACCTGGCTGGAATCCTCTTTATTTTTTTATTTTTTATTTTTTTGGGTCCGGTTGTGGGGCCTGAACTCTGGGCCTGGGCGCCGTCCCTCAGCTCTTCAGCTCAAGGCTAGCGCTCTACCACTTGAGCCACAACGCCACTTCCAACTTTTTTCTTTTGCTTATGTGGTGCGGGGGAATCAAACCCAGGGCCTCATGCATGCAAGGCAAGCACTCTACCAATGAGCCACCTTCCCAGCCCTCCTCTTTAATATATAAATTTATATATGTGTGTATGTGTGTGTGTGTGTGTGTGTGTGTGTGTGTGTGCGTGTCAGTCATGGAGCTTGAATTCAGGGCCTGGGTGCTGTCCCATAGATTTATTCACTTAAGGCTAACTACAGCTCCACTTTCATGTTAGTGAATTGGAGATAACAGTCTGACAGATTTTCCTGCTCAGGCTGGCTTTGAACTTCAATCCTCAAATCTCAGCTTCCTGATTAGCTAAGATTACAAGTGCCAGCCACCAGCACCCAACTGTATATATTTTTAAATTTCTATTTTTGTATCAGTACCAGGACTTGAATTCAGGGCATCACACTCTCACTCAGCTTACTTGCTCATAGCTGATGCTCCACCATTTGAGCTACACCTCTGGTGTAGATGGAATCTAGGTCTCAGCCTCCTGAGTAGCTAGGATTAACAGGCAATTATAGGCATCAGCCACTGGCACCTACTTTTTTGTTGATGTGGGGTTTGAACTCTGGGCCTGGGCACTATCCCTGAGCTCTTTAGCTCAAGGCGAATGCTCTACCACTTGAGCCACAGAGCCACTTCCGATTTTCTGGTGGTTAATTGAAGATAAGAGTCAGCCACCTGGGCTGACTTTGAACCGTGATCCTCAGATCTCAGCCTCCTGTGACAGGTATGAACCACCATCACCCAGTAAGTTGTGGGTTTTTTGTTTTTGTTTTTTTGAGACAAAGTCCTGTTATATACCCAGGCTGGCCTCAAATGTTCCAGCCTCGGGCTGGAAAGGTGGCTCAGTGGTAGAGCGCTTGCCTTGCATGCATGAGGCCCTGGGTTCGATTCCTCAGCACCACATAAGCAAAAAGAAAAAAGCC
>NW_012274224.1:0-1136 GCF_000151885.1 Dipodomys ordii
GGGAATCGAACCCAGGGCCTCATGCATGCAAGGCAAGCGCTCTACCACTGAGCCATCTTCCCAGCGCCAGCCCTTTTTCTTTTTTAAATATATTTCTTACATAGCATTGTCCTCAACTCTACAAAACTATGTGGTAGGAATCTGCTCAGTTCTCATAACTCAGTGTTGCTCCCAAGGACTCTTTGGCTACCCTTCCCCCAAGGATTTTCAGCACTTCTCCAGCCGAGTCTCAAGCCCAGAATCTTAATATAAATATGAAAGCCCACTCCCCCACCCTCTCAGGTGATAGGCATCTGAGAGACTCTAGGAGACTAACCCAAACAATAGATTCCTGGAGCCAGACCTGCCCCATAAACTAATAAAACTCTTTGAACCCTCCAGCTACCTGCAACACTGCCTCCTACCCTTTCAACCCAACAGCTCCCTGTGACCCTGCCCCCTAACCAATACCTTCCACCTCTGCCTCCAATACACCATGCCTCTTGTCTCCTGACTCTCCTCAGGTCACCATAGTGTCCCTCTTCAACTTTCCATTAAAGTTTATCTTGAAAGAGGCCATCCCATTAATAAAAGAGGCCATCCCAGCTCCCTTAGGTAAAAAGTTACCCAACCCCACCCTAAAGGGAACAGGGGAACAAACAAGGCACCAGCCCTGTTCCAGGAAACTGTCTACAAAGTCACTTTCCCATCCCAAGGATCCGCAGGCACATGCAGCTTGGCACCTATCTCTTAACTAGCCCAAATTAGGACATGTGTCTCTCCTTAAGATGATTGGTAAAAGTATGTGACTCAGTGTAAAATGATTGGCTGCCTGCGTGCAGACCCCGATGCAATACTTTAAATCTATTGGCTACTAATGCGCGGGCTTTGCCATAAGGGACAATAAAGTCCTATATAAGGTCACCCTCAGGGAAGCTCGGGGCTCTCAGCTGCTGACTGGTATAAGGTCACACCGTGAGCCCGAGCCTGCTCGAATAAAAGCCCTATGCTTCTTGCATGAGAACATCTCTTGGTGTCCTCCATTCAGTGCGAGCTTCTCAACCCTTTCAATCTGGTCTGTTGAGGTTGCTTTCTGCTCTTTCTTTATTCTTTTTTTTTTTTGTCGGTCGTGGGGCTTGAACTCTGGGCCTGGGTGC
>NW_012274225.1:0-1243 GCF_000151885.1 Dipodomys ordii
TGAACTCTGGGCCTGGGCGCTGTCCCTCAGCTCTTCAGCTCAAGGCTAGTGCTCTACCACTTGAGCCACAGCACCACTTCTGGCTTTTTTCTTTTTGTTTATGTGGTGCTGAGGAATCGAACCCAGGGCCTCAGGCATGCAAGGCAAGCTCTCTACCACTGAGCCAACTTCCTAGCCCCACTTCCCCATATTCTTTTTTTTTTTTTCACTTCCCCATATTCTTAATATCACATTCTTGGTCTTCCCCTACAGAGCAAGGCTTTTTTTCCTCCTAGGTTACAAATATAGTGAAACTTTATCATTTGGAAAGGGTCCATCATCCCCATCTGGAGGTGTTCAGTCCATGTGTGAACCTTCCACTTCTGGGAACAGCACTATCTTTGAGTAATTTAATGTATGAAGGAATTGTCTTTGGATTAAAACCTGTACTTCATTCCACCTCTATCTAGTTTGTCTGTCTTAGGTCTTCCCTGTTACTGTTTTAGCCAGCTCTGCTGGCTGCTTAGCCTCCCCTTAGAAGACCTAGCTTTATCTTCTGAGGGTTAATCTCTCTTCTTTCTCTGGATCTTCTCTTTTTTCTCTGGATTGAGACCTCTGAATGACAGGAGAAAGCTCAGGTAGATAACAGAACTTTCAGGCTTAAATATGGATTCCCAAGATTTTGATTTCATTAGAAAAGCTAGAAATTCCAATTTGATCTTAAGCTCTTTTAGTAGTGTAAAACAATAGTTATTCCTTTTGTCAGAATACCATGGCAAGACATGCTGATAATTGTGCTGGTCCAGATGGTGTAGAAGGAGAAAATGGAGGAGAAACAAAGAAGAGTAAACGTGGAAGAAAAAGAAAGATGCGTTCTAAAAAAGAAGATTCCTCTGATAGTGGTAAGTGGCTTTTTTCTTTTTCCAGTATTGAACTTATTGCTAGGCAGGTCCTCTACTGCTTATGGGTGGCTTATTTATTGATTTATTTATGTGTGGCAGATTTTGGAACCCAATTCCAGTGGATAAGTGTGTGAGATATAGTGGTGGCCAAATCACTCTTAACTTCTTTAATTCTAGCCGGGCGGGCGCTGGTGGCTCACGCCTGTAATCCTAGCTACTCAGGAGGCTGAGATCTGAGGATTGCGGTTCAAAGCCAGCCCGGGCAGGAAAATCTGTGAGACTCCTATCTCCAATAAACCACCAGAAAACCGGAAGTGGCGCTGTAGCTCAAGTGGTAGAGCGCTCGCCTTGAGCTGAAGAGC
>NW_012274226.1:0-1602 GCF_000151885.1 Dipodomys ordii
TTTTTTCTTTTTGCTTATGTGGTGCTGAGGAATCGAACCCAGGGCCTCATGCATGCAAGGCAAGAGCTCTACCACTGAGCCACCTTCCCAGCCCCGGGTAAGGATATTTTTTAAATGTACATTGTATCATGTTCCTTCCCTACTAAAAATTCTCCACTGTCTTTCTGTTGATCTCTGAATAAAAGCAAGTTCCTTACTGTAATTTATAAGATCCTGTGTAAACTGGCCTCTGACTACTTTTAAAAACTTCCATACAGCCCTCTCACTAACTTACTAAATTCAGCCACATTGGTCTTTGTTTCTTAAATATCACATGCTTGTTTCCATTGGCCCTTTGCACTTGCTATTCCTGCTACTTTACATGCACTTCCCCTAGATCTTTGTAGGACTCAGTTTCCCTCCACTCTCCCCAACCGAAAATCAAATTTACTTAATCCTCAAGGCCTCCCCAGACCTTATCTAAAGTACCACCCTACCTCCACTATCTCTCACATTGTTCACTGTTCCTTTGCAGAGCTAATCACAATAGAAAAATGCCTTATTTTCTCACCTTTTGTCTGTCTTTCACCAGAGCTGGAAACTGTCTTTTCCCTCATTGTAGTTCAAGTGCCAGAGCCATATGCCTGGTGTAGTCAAGGTATTTAGCAAACGTATCTACCCTCTACCTCTTCTATGTTCCTCAAATCTCAGTCAGGTTTCGATAATCTCTTACTTTTCCTTCTAATAATTTTATTTTTGTCAGTGCTGAGGACTGGAACCTGTAAGGGGGGGGAGGGAGGAGGGGGGAGAAGGAGGCAGGGGGCAGAAAGAATCCAACACAGAGAGCAAAGTCGGGAGCAGGGAGCTTTATTAGATTGCAGCGAACTGACCCACCAAGGGCCAAGGGCCACAGCACATACTAGGGAGCTGTAACTGTGACCCCGAACCAGCAATAGGTCTTAGTTTATAAAGGCACAAACCTCCAAGCAAGTGGGGGTTGTACATTCCAGAAACATAATGACATATGCCCCTGCATTCTTGAAGCCAGGGGTTGTTACGAAGATAGTTACAGGAGAATTATTACAAAGATAGCTACAGGAGGATATACAATGTGCACACCCAAGCATCTACACCCTTGAAGCAGGAGGCAATCAATCACGGGGGTGTGGGAGGTTGGGGGGGTTAGAGGGGGAAGTTGTACAACATTGCACAGCAGGCACCATTCTAATTGTGAAATATGTTTTAAGGTATCCCTTTATGGCTTCTCTTTTTTTTAGTAAAGGGTCAATTTCCTGGCTTAGTTTTCTCACACAGTTTAGGGCCTTAACAGTCTAGGAGACCCTTCCCCCCTACAAAACCCAGTCCCATCTGCTGATAACATACCTATAATTCTAGCTACTCAGGAGGCTGAGATCTGAAGATCTCAGTTCAAAGGTAGCCTGGGAAGATAAGTCTGAGATGCTTATCTCCAATTACTGGTAAAAAAGCTGGAAGTGGAGGTGTGGCTCAAGTGGTAGAGTGTCAGCCCTGAGTGAGAAAGCTAAGCAAGAGCTTAGCTTAAGAGTTTAAGGCCTCAGTTCAAGCCCAGTGTCTAGTGCTGGGCAATCGTTCTACCTTTTTTTT
>NW_012274227.1:0-5674 GCF_000151885.1 Dipodomys ordii
GGCTACAATGCTTGATAAGAAATGTACTCATTATCTTGCCCATGTAATTGTAACCCCTCTGTACAGTATTTTCACAATAAAAAAAAATATATATATATTTTTTAAAGAGTTTCCAAAGCTACCCTAGTTTCCTAGCCAGCAGCAGATAGGAAAAAAAGTGGTGAAGGAAGGGGAAGTGAAGCCCAGAGTTCATGATTTTCAGTCCCCCCCTTCCCGCCCCTCCCCCTCCTCCTCCCCACAGTGACAGGGCAAGAAAAGGAGAGAGATAAGCTGTGTCACCAAGAGGAAAGAAATTAGTTGGAGTCCAGGTGAAGTAGCTCATGTCTTTAATTTCAGCTACATGGGTGGCTGCAGGAAGGAGGACAGAAGTCTGAAGCCAGTCCCAGGCGAAATTATGAGATTCTACTTTGAAAATAACTAAAAACACAAAATGGTTAGAGGACCAAGTGGTGTAATACCTGCCTAGCAAGCACTTGCACTGAGTTTAAAAGCCAGTAGTGCAGCAGCAATAATAATAATTAATAATAATACAGTATGGGGAAAAGGAAGAAATAAAAGGGATGGAAGGAAAGGAGAAAGAGCTACAGAAAGGGAGACAAAAAAAATGAAAAAGAAAGAAAAGACTAGAAAGGAAATGAGCTGTGAAAGCAGATAGCCAGTCTCTGTGACAGTGAAGAAATACCATCTACCTAGGGCCAGAGTACTTGGGTCCTCAGGGATAGGGAGCTCTTCTGTGGATGACAGACCTGCCAATAAGGTACACAGCCATAACTACAGTCCACTATTTTTTTCTCTACCATATAACTTCAAATGTTCCTTTTAAAAGTGTTGTTAAAAGCCAGGGGCCAGTGGCTCATGTCTGCAACCCTAGTTATCTAAGAGACTGAGACTGAGAGGACCATGGTTTGAGACCAGTCTGGGCAGAAAGTCTGTTGCAAGTATGGTCTCTGAGTTCAAACCTCAGTACAATCAATCTCAATCAGCAAATCAATAAACAAAAGCAATCTTCATAAGTAAAGAAAAAAATCAACAACTCCAAAATTTAACTCAGGCTCATTTTGTTTTGTTAGTCCTGGGGCTTGAACACAGGGCCTGGGTGCTGTCCCTAAGCTTCTTTTGCTCAAGGCTAGTGCTCTCCTACT
The DNA here is from genome assembly GCF_000151885.1 of Dipodomys ordii. Classification (NCBI taxonomy): domain Eukaryota; kingdom Metazoa; phylum Chordata; class Mammalia; order Rodentia; family Heteromyidae; genus Dipodomys; species Dipodomys ordii. The sequence goes on from NW_012274227.1 coordinate 1,143, forward strand.
TGAGCCACAGTGCCACTGGTCTTTTTGGAGTAGTTTATTGGAGATATGTCTCTTGAACTTTGTCCTGGCTGGCTTCAAACTGCAGTCCTCAGATCTCAGCCTACTGAGTAGCTAGGATAACAGGTGTGAGCCACTGGCACCTGGCTCAGCACTGTTCTTTATAGAGTATTCATACTACAACTAACAATAATTAATATAGGTGCTCAGTGGCTGGTCTGACCAGAAAATCACAAGCACAGGGCAGAAGGAGTTCTGAATGCTCCTAGGTTTGCTACCACATCACATCACTAAGAACTGCCCCAAGAGTCAGGAAGTAACGTGTCCAGACTCCCGACATACTTCTCTACTTGACCCATGAGGTCTCTGTAGAGAACAAGCTCATTTTAGCTTGCTTTTCCTATGACTCTACAGCATCTCACCCAGGCAAAACTGTCTGTCTCTTCCACACCTTAACAACTATTTTCATTGTTACAGAACCTTCATAATCATTCACTGCCTAAGTATGGACTTACATAAGTAGATAAAAACCATGATTCCCCCTTTTGAAAGCTCCAATGGCTCTAGATTGCTTTTGAGGGCTGGGAAGGTGGCTCAGTGGTAGAGCGCTTGCCTTGCATGCCTGAGGCCCTGGGTTCGATTCCTCAGCACCACATAAGCAAAACAAAAAAAAAAGCCGGAAGTGGCGCTGTGGCTCAAGTGGTAGAGCGCTAGCCTTGAGCTGAAGAGCTGAGGGACAGCGCCCAGGCCCAGAGTTCAGGCCCCACAACCGGACCAAAAAAAAAAAAAACACTTAATAATTTAGATTGCTTTTGAATTCTAAGCAACACAGTGCTAGGTACAAAACAGGTGATAAATAATTGCTTGCTGAACTGATGAATAAAAATGCAAATGCAGAATAACAGACCAATTTTGAAGGACAACACTGAATTAGTCTTCAATTATGTATCTGAATGAAAACACTGCTTGAAAGGTTGGAGGCAGGGTTTACGTGGTAGACTAGCAAGCTCAAGGCCCTGAGTTCTAAAGCCGATACTACCAAAAAGCAAAAAATGGGTTCTAGAAGGTTTAAATTAAACCAAACATATCAAACTGTAAAGTTATTTTTAAAATATCAACAATTACATATGATTTTAAAATTAATAAATTCAAAATACTATCAAAGAGAAATTTTCACTGGCATCAATTTTACTTTTTATTTTTTATTTATTTATTTTTGGTCAGTCGTGGGGCTTGAACTCTGGACCTGGGTGCTGTCCCTCAGCTCTTCAGCTCAAAGCTAGCGCTCTACCACTTGAGCCACAGCGCCACTTCCGGTTTTCTGGTGGTGTATTGGAAATAAGAGTTTCACAGACATTCCTGCCCGGGCTGGCTTTGAACCTCAATCCTCAGATCTCAGCCTCCTGAGTAGCTAGGATTACAGGAGTAAGCCACCGGCGCCGGCTTTACTTTTTATTTTTAACATAAAAATCAAAGTGCCAAAATACTAAATCAGTAACAATATAAAAGAAATAAAAAATAAGAATACCTGCTTTCTCTGACGTTCTAAGAAACACCATATCAGATGGAATTCTTTGATTCTGCAAAAGGTAATATAAAATATTAATTATATATACTGACATATATTAACACAATTCCATTCCAAAGTAGAAATAGCTAATAAAACAACTAGAAGGTTTGAACTAAAAATTTGCTTAACATTTTTAATTTACTTGTAAAAACTTAATATTCTGATCCATATTTTACTTGGACCACTGATACTGTTAACCATCAGTGAATCTTGTTCACTGAACCTTGTTCACTGATGGCATCTAGCACTGACATACAAAACACTACATGTATGCAAAGTGTTAAATACTCCAAGTTATACAGTTCTGTCACACCTCAGTCATATACAACATAGCACTTGGTGACTGTGGGCACTGGTGGCTCACGCATGTAAGTCTAGCAGCTCAAGACGTTAAGATCTGAGAATTGAGGTTTGGAGTAGGTCTAGGAGAGATTCTTAACTTCAACTGACCAGCAAAAAAGATGGAAGTGGAAATAGAACTCAAATAGAGCACCAGCTATGTGCGAAAAAGCCTAATGAGAGCTTGAGGCTCTGAGTTCAAGCCCTATCACCAGAAAAACAAAAACAAAAACAAAAACAAACCTATCCTATTCTGTCTACCAAAAGGCTCTGGAAAATGAGAACAAGGCTGTCCAAAGTCAACCACAAAAAAGAGAACATCATAAATAACACAATAGACAGGCATGAATAAGCAAATGTGAGGTTAGGCAAACAAAAGCATCACAAATGTGGATCTATACTTCCATGAGACAAGAAAGGAAGCAATTCAAAGATATCCTATGACCTGTAAAAACTTTTACAAGTCACTATTTGTTATGACTATTACTAATAATTCTGTCAACTGGAAAACCTAAAGGAAAAATTAAATAAAAAGGTACATAATTGAAAAAACTACTTCACATGTGTCTGTTTTGATAAGAACTAAATAAAGGCCAGGTACAGTGGTTCACAGCTGTAATCCCAGATACCCCAAAGGCAGAGATCAGGAACATTGAGGTTCAAGGCCAGCCTGGGCAAACAGTGAATTTCTCATCGAAAACAATCAATTTGGGTGTACTGATTCATAACTGTAGGAGGCATGCAGGAGGATCATGTGGTATAGTGCTTGAATAGCATGCTAAAGGCCTTGTTCTTAAACTCCTGTAATACCAAAACAAACAAAAAACTAGGTAAACATCTAAAATATAATGATGAAATGGCTTTCTTGCCAGTTGATAAATAATAAAAGTAAAGATGAGATATTAAGGTCAAACAAAGACACTTTGGAAAAAACTATTTCTAAGGTTATATCTAGTTAAGATCAACAGTCTTCCAAGGAAGAAGTCACAGTGGAAATTAGAAAAAAAATCAATTGAAAGGTAATAAAATATTCAACAAGAGAATGAGTAGAAAACCAAAATCAGAAAAGATATAAAGAGGAAAATATCCCTATTAACACACAACAGAAAGAGAGGCTAAAAATAAAGAAAATATATCCACTAGAAAGCCAAGAAACAAAAAAGCCAAAAAAAATACAATATAACTGAATACAGAGCAAAGATTCATGACAAGAATCATCATTATACAGATACATACAGAGATAAATATATATAGTTATGTACCTGTAGTAATATTCATTTCAATAACAAAAATCAACATTAAAATAAACTAATAAAGCTATCAAGACGTCTACATAAAAATACAAAATATTATGAAAGAAACTGAATCCAACACATCATGTTCAGAAATTAAGATGCATAATACTGCAAAAAAAAGCCTAATGTCCATAAATTGAGTCATATGTTCAACACAAATCCAAGTAAAAAAAAACAACTTGGCCTGTTTTCTTTTTGATGGAAATTGACAAGATGTTCCTCCTGTATACAGGAAAATGCCAGACCAAGAAAGACCAAAACAGGCTTCAGGATTACAATCTATCGAATATTAAGATTATACCAGAGGAATTCAGACAAGATGGCATCGCACCGAGATAAGACAGTTATGCCAATCAAAACTAGAGGGTCTAGAAATAAGCCCATCCATAAATGTACACCAGATTATGAGGCCTTGACACTATCACTTTGTGTGGAAATTATGATCTTTTCAACAGTGCTGAGAAATCTGAATACCTGCAGAGGAAGTATATGTCTACTCATATTTCAAATATACAAGGGGGGAGGGGGGGATGTGTGGATGTGTGTGTGTGTGTGTGTGTGTAAAGACCCACTCAGATGACAGAAGCACCACTCATAAAACACAACCTTTGGATCCGCCCGCCTTTCATGGAAAATGGCATGGACAAAAGGCACTTTTAAGCACACTCACGTGCACCCAACTTTTTAAACAGCTTCATCTGTGTCAAAGAATCATGAATTTCAAGCTGTAATTTTAGACTCTAAACTATGAATATACAATAGGTCAACAATGTCTTAATTACTGTAACTCTATATTATGTTTTGAAGTAGAGAAGTATGAATATGCAAACTTGTTCATCTTCAAAATTGTTTTAGCGATTCTGGGCCTGCTACATTTCCAAATAAATTCTACAAGAAGCTTGTTGATTCCTTAAAAGAAATTAGCTGGTACCTGGAACTCAAAAAATTAAATCCCCCAACAACAAATTCTCAAAGAAACAACTGCCCAATAAATAAGTGGGCTAAAGACTTAAAGAGAAAACTACTCTGAAGAGGAAAGAAGGATGGCCAATAGACACAATGCTCAACCTCTCTAGCCATAAAAGAAATGCAAATCAAAACAACATTGAGATACCACCTCACCCCAGTTAGAACGGCAAAAATCAAGAATTCTAATAACAACAGATGCTGGAGGGGATGTGGACAGAAGGGAACCCTACTGCATTGTTGCTGAGAGTGTAAACTTGTTCAACCATTTTGGAAAGTAGTATGGAGGTTCCTCAAAAGACTCCACATAGAGCTCCCCTATGACCCAGCAATCCCACTTTTAGGCATTTACCCAAAGGATCACA
>NW_012274228.1:0-2215 GCF_000151885.1 Dipodomys ordii
AAAAAAAAAAAAAACAACTCAAAGCAGATTAAATTTGAAGCTGGGTGCCTATGGCATAGGTCTGTAATTCTAGCTATTCAGGAGGCTGAGATCTGGATAATCGTGATTCAGAGCCAGCCCTAGCAGAAAAGTTTGTGAGACTGTTTCCAAAATAACCAACAAAAAGTAGGGCTGGTGACATGTCTCAAATGGTAGCATGTCAGCCAATCAGGCAAGCTGAGTGAGTGCAAAGCTCTGAGTTCAAACTAATAAAACAAAAAAAATTATTTTTTTAAATTATGAAACTACATGAGCCAGTGGATCATGTCTGTAATCTAGCTTCTCTGGAGGCTGAGATCTGAGGAAAAAATGAGGTTTGAGGATCAAAGTTCAAAGCCAGCCCAGGCAGGAACGTCTGCAAGAGCATTCTTTTTTGTTGTTGTTGATGGTGGTCATGGGGCTTGAACTCTGGGCCTGGGCGCTGTCCCTCAGCTCTTCAGCTCAAGGCTGGTGCTCTTACCATTTGAGCTACAACGCCAGTTCTGGTTTTCTGGAGATATGAGTCTCCCAGACTTTTCCTGCCCTGGCTGGCTTTGAACCATGATCCTCACATCTCAGCCTCCTGAGTAGCTAGGATTACTGGCACCAGGCCAAGATCACTCTTATCTTCAAATAACTACCAGAAAGGTGGACGTGGCACTGTGGCTCAAAGTGATATAGCACTAGGCTTGAACAAAAAAGCTCACAGTGCTTAGGCTGAGTTCATGGGGTAAAGGTGCAGGGGAGACATGAGTTTGCTTTTTTTGGGGGGGGGTCCAGTCGTGGGGCCTGAACTCTGGGCCTGGGCACTGTCCCTCAGCTCTTCAGCTCAAGGCCAGCGCTCTACCACTTGAGCCACAGCACCACTTCTGGCTTTTTTTGGGGGGGGGTGTCAGTGATGGGCCTTGAACTCTATGCCTGGGTACTGTCCCTCAGCTCTTCAGCTCAAGGCTAGCACTCTACCACTTGACCATAGCACCACTTCCAGTTTTCTGGTCGTTTATTGGAGATGAGTCTCATGGACTTGCCTGCCCAGGCTGGCTTTGAACCATAGTCCTCAGATCTCAGCCTACTGAGTAGCTAGGATTCCAGGCATGAGCCACCAGTGCCCAACACTTTAATATCTTAATGAGAATTAACAGACTATAACAGAGGTCAGTAATATTCTTGAGTCATATTTTTGTTGGTGGTGGTAGTGTAGTAGTCATGGGGCCTGAACTCTTGGTCTGGGCTCCCTCAGATCTTCAGCTCAAGGCTAGTGCACAACCACTTGAGCCATAGCACCACTTCACCTTTTTCTGTTTATGTGATGATGAGGAATTGAATCCAGGGCCTCATGCATTCAAGGCAAGCACTCTACCACTGAGCCACCTCCCCAGCCCTTGGGTTATGTTTTAGGAGTTACTTTGTTTCATTTTTGTCATGGGGCTTGAACTCAAGAGTCCTAAGCTTTTTGCTCCTCTTTACTACTTGGAGCCCAAGCTCAACTTTGAGTTTTCAGGTGGTTAAATGAAGATGAGTGTCATTTGTCTTTCCTGCCTGATCTCTGGCTTCAAATCTCCATTCACAGATCTGTCTCCTAAGTGGCTAGCATTACAGGTGTGAGCCACCAGCACACAGTCGGATTTTTTTTGGGGGGGGTGCTAAGCAAAAAATAGTAAGCAGTTGTGTTTAATAGGTTAAATACTTTTAACCCTGAAATGTGTGGCATATGTGGCTATTGAAAAAAATTAGTACATAAAAATTAAAAAGAATTTTCAACCATAGCTACAAGTGAGATGTGTATAACTTTGGATACCATATACTTTTCAAACCTGGAGATCAGATTGGAAATTTCCACCTCACAGTGTGTGTGTCTGTGTCTGTGTGTTGCTCTCCCTGAGCTTGTGTGCTCAAGGCTAGCTTGGAGCCACAACTCCATTTCCAGCTTTTGGTAGTTTATTGTAGTTTAACAGTCTCACAGACTTTACTAAGCTGGCTTCAAATCACAATTCTCAGATCTCAGCCTCCTTAGTAGCTAGAATTATTATTTATACTTATTATTATTATTGTGGTGGTAGTGTTTGTGAGTTACTTGTGTGTTGAGTTTTTATTTTTATTTTTTTTTGGGTCCAGTCGTGGGGCCTGAACTCTGGGCCTGGGCGCTGTCCCTCAGCTCTTCAGCTCAAGGCTAGTGCTCTACCACTTGAGCCACAGC
>NW_012274229.1:0-1205 GCF_000151885.1 Dipodomys ordii
CTCACGCCTGTAATCCTAGCTACTCAGGAGGCTGAGATCTGAGGATCACAGTTCAAAGCCAGCCCAGGCAGGAAAGTCTGTGAGACTCTTACCTCCAATAAACCAGTAGAAAACTGGAAGTGGTGCTTTGGCTTAAGTGATAGAGCGCTCACCTTGAGCTGAAAAGTGCCGGGATGGCGCCCAGGCCCAGAGTTCAAGCCCCACTACCGACAAAAAAAAAAAAAAAGACTGCATGGGGGAAGGTGGATTGTCTATTTTTTTCATTATTCCTGGTTGCTCTCAATATACTTATTTCTGACAACACCCTTCCCGCCTCCCCCCACCCTGCTCCAAGCACACGTGTAGTGCGTTGTTGGGATTGAGACGTGAGGAGCTATGCGTCCTGACTTGTTGTACGCTGGATAAAGTGCATGGCACTATGGGACTTTCTTATAGAGTAAGATGCTTGGTTTTGATTTCTTGGGGTATAGACCAAGAACTAACCAGAAGTCATTTTGGGGGGAGAGGCTTATTCTGGGCCTCTCAGCTATGTCTCAAGTTGTGGACTGTGCTGGAAGTCTGGCTGCTGGCGAAAGGGATCCTTGGCACTGGATCTTGGCTGTGAAACTATCAGCATCCCATTCACACCACAGTACTTTCATAATACCTTTTACATTCTAAATCTTCTTGTTTCCATGTCCCAATGAAGGTCAAAACTGTAGTTCACAAAACCAGTACCTCTGAGGAAGTTTGCAACTTTTATTTGAAAATCGACACGCAAGACTTTGAAGGTAAAACAGCAGGGCTTACAATTTTAGCTAGACATAAAGAATGTCAAAGAGAGAATATCATTGATTAGGAAACACATGCTTGTTCAAGAAACAAGATTTCTGAATACATTATTTTGCCTGTTAACATCCACGTGAACATTATTTTCATTTATTATAATAGATGTACCTCTTTAATAATGGTTGGAAACTAATATTGAATAATTTAACAACGAAGTACATTTTACTATTGGTAGGGTTATTTTTTTATATTACGTTTAAAGACTATAACTATTCAGCTGGGCACTGGTGGCGCATGCCTGTAATGTTAGCTACTCAGGAGGCCGAGATCTGAGGATTGTAGTTTGAAGCCAGCCTAGGCAGGATAGTTCATGAGACTCTTATCTCTAACCTCCAAAAAACCAAATCGTTTAAATAGGGATACAGGTGGACCCATTG
>NW_012274230.1:0-2477 GCF_000151885.1 Dipodomys ordii
AAAAAAAAAAAAAAAAAAAGGTTTTTCTCTTATATGTTCCAGGAACTTTTTGGTTCCCATTCCTACCAGAAGCACCATGGAGCCAGCGCCCTCTGCTGGCCAGGTGTGATATCAGGAGATGGAGTGGGACTTGCTGTGGTCATGCATGGTCATGCATGCAGGGAAACCTCAGTATCCATTCCTCATTGAGGGATTCAAATTCCCCAAAGGGAAAACTAAGAAAGAAACCCAACTTCCTAAACTGAGAACAAGATGGAAAGACTCAGACATAGAAGCACCAGAGTGCAGATTGAGGGAATACAGTTCAGCTAGGAAGTACCATGAAGAGGCTCAAAAACTACAGACTTGCAGCCAGGCACTGGTGGCTCATGCCTATAATCCTAGCTACTCAGGAGGCTGAAATCTGAGGATCATGGTTCAAAGCCAGCCCAGGCAGGAAAGTCTGTGAGACTCTGATCTCCAATAAACCACTAGAAAACTGAAAGTGGTGCTGTGGCTCTGATCTCCAATAAACCACTAGAAAACTGAAAGTGGTGCTGTAGCTCAAGCGGTAGAGCGCTTGCCTTGAGCTGGAGAGAGAGTAGGGACAGCGCCCAGGCCCAGAGTTCAAGCCCCACGACTGACCAAAAGAAGAAGAAGCTTGGTTCCTTTCCTTTCCCTACAGACATGCCACCTGTGCCAGGACCCAGGCCCAGACTCATTCCCCAAAAACCACCCACAGTGTTTTCACCTCGAGGCTCTTCAGTTGCCGAATCTTATCATCCTGGGAGCGCTTCCTGTTCTCTGCTTCTTGCTCCAGCCCCTGCAATCGCTGGGCCATCAGCTCTCTGTCCAGCCGGGCTGTGTCCCGTTCTGCCTGAGATGTTTGCAGGGCATGCCGCAGTCTCTGGGTCTGGACAAGAGGAAAACATGCAGCGACTCAGAGTAGTATAAGGTATAGAGGTGAAGAGTAGGATACTATGCATTGCCAGGAGAAGTATCCTATAACTGACATCCTTTTTGTTGTTGGTGGTGGTGATTGTGGGGCTTGAACTCAGGGCCTGGGCACTATCCCTGAGGTCTTTATGTTCAAGGCTAGGGCTCTACCACTTTGAGCCACAGCAATACTTCTGGCTTTCTGGTGGTTCATTGCAAGTAAGAGTCTCATGGACTTTCCTGCTTGGTCTGGCTTCAAACCATGCTCAGATCTCAACCTCCTGAGTAGCTAGGATTATAGGCATCATTCTTTAGAACTGCTCTCTCAGAGTGATACTATGACTGATTTTTACTCCCGTTTGTCTTAAAACTTTCTTAAGTCATTTGAGGTTTTTTTTTTTTTTTTTTTTGGTCGGTTGTGGGGTTTGAACTCTGGGCTTGGGCACTATCTCTGCACTCTTCAGCTCAAGGCGAGCGCTCTACCACTTGAGCCTCAGCACCACTTCCGATTTTCTAGTGGTTTATTGGAGATCAGAGTCTCACGGATTTTCTTGCGCGGGCTGGCTTTGAACCGTGATCCTCAGATCTCAGCCTCCTGAGTAGCTAGAATTACAGGCGTGAGCCACCCACACCTGGCTTGAGGTTTTCTTTGTAAGTGGTCTGTGTTGCCCAGGCTGTTGCTAAAACATCAAACAATTTCTGGGCACCAGTGGCTTGTGCCTGTAATCCTAGCTACTCAGGAGGCTGAGATCTGAGGATCATGGTTCAAAACCAACCTGGGCAGGAAAACGCATGAGGTGTTTATCTCCTTAACCAGCAAAAAGCCAAAAGTCCAGCTGCGACTTAAGTAGTAAGAGTACTAGCCTTTAGTAAAAAAGCTAAAGGTCAGTGCCTAGATCCTAATTTCAAGCCAAAAACAAAAACAAGAATCAAGTGATTCTCCTGCCCCAGCCATCCAAATAGCTCTATTCTTACAGATCAATGTCACTGTGCCTAGCTAGTTGAGGAGGTTTTAAAAATTCTGATCCTGGGTGTCACCACTAGAGATGAATGACTAAGTAATATGGAATATATTTTGGGGACCCTGAGACGTTGCCAGACCGCCTCAGCTGACTCTAATATGCAACAGAGTTTGAAAGCCACTGCTCTACAGACATTACACTCTCTGTTGTCTATATGGAGGACAGGTGATTCCCTTCCCCTCCCCCACCTTAGTATGTCACTGTAAATATTTCTACCTAAGTCCAGGCCTCAGGATGCCAGGCCCAGAGGCTCAGTTAACAGGCAAAGATCTTCAAATTCAAGACTCCTGGATGGTTCTTATCTTCTTGCCATCTAGATTCCTACCTCATCTTGTAGCCGGCTCAGTCCCCCAGAGTTCTTTTCAGCCTCACTAGCCCAATCTTTGGCTTGGCGCTGGGCATCTGCCACTTCCCGCCGGGCCTTTTCCTTGTAATCTTCCATCTGGGTCTGAAGCTGCTGCAGGGCTTGCTTAGAGTCATCCCCAATCTGCTCCAGCTAAAGTGCAGGAAAAAAAGTTTTCAGCATTTTTTTTTTTTTTT
>NW_012274231.1:0-1201 GCF_000151885.1 Dipodomys ordii
GGACTGTCTCAGTACAGCATTTACTGTTCTGTGAGGAAATGTACTCATTATCTTGCCCATGTAATTGTAACCCCTCTGCACAGTATTTTCACAATTTAAAAAAAGGGGGAAAAAAAGAAAATAATAAAACAAGACTAGTTCCTCCTGCCCAAAGACTTTCGCCATTTTAAGGGAGGTTAAATATTGGGAATTGGATTGACAGTAAGCTTTTAAGTGACATGGATAAATGCGTAAGATCTTGCTATAGGGAAGAGTAATAAATACACTCACAACTGTATCAATCTTTCCCGCACTCCAAAGTGAACTGCGCACAAGGCACTGTGAAAAGGAACCCCCAAACCAGAGGGCCTCTTTTTAAAACACTTTTCATTCGGTATATCACTAGGTTTAAGAATACCCTGCAAGAAAAGCTCAAAAACCATGTACATAAGACCATAAAAGATGATGCTAATTGAAATGAACCCCAAGATAGGGACACAAGAGGTTTTATCTTTCTTGCTGTTGTTTTTAATGTACTATGTGATTTCTTTTGTTTCTTTTGTATGTACTTCCCCCATGGTATAACCCGTTTTCACTGTATTTGATTCCAGTGCCCTGAATCTTATATATACATTTTTCTAATTTGGGGAGGGAAAGGGAAATAACAAAATGCTGAAACAAGATACAGGTTGACCCATTGTAATAATGAGATGTACAAGACACCATGTTGAAAACGAACTTTACAACTTGGGGGGAGGGGAAGGGAGTAGCTGAAGAGGTGGGGAGGGAAGGGATGGTAGGGGACAAACAAAGGAGAGGGTAACAATGCTCAATAGGAAATGTACTCATTACCTTACTCATGTAACTGTAACTTGTCTGTACAGTATCTTTACAATATAAAATATATTAAAAAAGAATATGCTGTTATTTACCATAGCTAAGATATGGAGCCAACCCAGATGCCCCTCAGTAGATGAATAGATCGAGAAAATGTGGTATAAATACACACACACACACACACACACACAATGGAATTCTATGCCTCCATCAGAAAGAATGACATTGCCCCATTTGTTAGGAAATGGAAAGGCTTGGAAAAAAATATATTAAGTAAGCCAGGTCCAAAGAAAAATAAGTCCCATGGTTTCCCTTATATGTAATAACTAGTCTAGGATAATCTTACCAGACAAGCAGAAAAAGTCAAAAGCTATGTACATATGAC
>NW_012274232.1:0-2784 GCF_000151885.1 Dipodomys ordii
CAGGCCCAAAGAAACATAGGTCCCATAGTTTCCCTTGTTTGCAATAATTAATATATGCCTGAGACAAGCAGAAAATGTCCGATGTTAAGCGAAATGAACCCCAAGATAGGGACACAAGTGGTTTTTTCTTTCTTGCTATTGTTTCTAATGTATTTATAAAGTACCACATGATTTTTTTGTTGCTTTGTATGTCCCCCCCTCACGGTATAACCCCTATTTTCACTGTATTTGATGTTGATATAATTTGGGTAGCAGAAGGGAAAAAACAAATTGTTTAAATAGGGATACAGGTGGACCCATTGCAACAATGAGATGTACAAGATGCTATGTCAAAAAATGAACTTTACAATTTAGGAAGGGGGTGGGGGGGAGTGTAGTTATGGAGATGGGAGAGAAGGGATGAGAAGGAGAAACAAAGGAGGAGGCAACAATGCTTGATAAGAAATGCACTCATTACCTTGCTCATGTAATTGTAACCCTTATGTACAGTATTTTCACAATAAAAAACTTATTAATAAAAAAGATGTCAGAAACACATAAACTTATCTCAATTCTATAATGCAATTTATAGGTTTAGCTTATAATTTAGAGTCAGTTGGACTACTTGCAAAAACAGGATCCCCCCAAAAATATCTTAGCACATACTGTCTTAGCAAATAACCTTCCTTATTTTTTCAGTTTAGTTTGTGACATCAGGTAAATTAATTATTTTGTAAAGTAATTGGCTGGATATTTTTATTTATGGTTTTAAATTGGATAGTTTTATTATCTCCAGATTCTATGTGCATTGGCTAGAATATATAAAATTTATTTCAGGAAACTTGATTTTTTATAAAGAATGTTTTATCTCATTAAAAAATAAGGTACCCCCAAATGTGAAAAACTATAGAAATTTTAAAAGGAGAGCTAGTGTATATGTAAGAGAATAAAATACTATAAACCAAGTTCTAAGTCTTTTTTCTTGTTACATTTTTGCCAGACATTCTGTTAGTCTGGTTATTAGATTGACTGTATTGTTTCATTGGAATACGTGAAGAAAATGTATGAATGTGTGCCATATCATGTGTAAAGTAAGTACCAGCGATTTAGATTAGAATAGAGGATGAACAAATACAAATACTAGTGGTACGCACTAGACACTAGGTAGAAAATGAACTCTACAATTTGTGGGTGGGGACAGGAGGAAAAAACTGGAAGAAAATAAGGGAAGAAGTGACACTGTTCAAAAAGAAATGTACTCATCGCCTGACTTATGTAACTGTAATCCCTCTGTATATCACAGTGAATATATATATATATATATATATATATGTAGATATACAGAGAGAGAGAGAGAAACAAGTGATATTGCCAAAGAAATTCCCTAATCTGAGCAGAGAAACCCTTTATCTTTGTGTATTTTCTGGTTTTTTATTGGATTTACAATTACTTCTGAAAACTGTAGTTTAAAAAGAGAAGTCCCTATTGCCTCTCCCAGAAAAAATTGAAGTGTAACATGCTACTCAAGAATAGATAAATGAATTGAATATTTTGGACTCAAAAGTCCCGAATGATTTGAGTAGATATTTAAAATCATTGTGGTGTGTTCTTGCAAATTACTCTTTATGGCTTAATGTTTTGTAAAGTTTAGTGTATAATTGCAGGTTTATTTCTTATTGGGCTCTGTTTTCTGGGTGAACAAAGGTGTAACACAATTTTAGACCAGTGTCAGAAATATTTTTCCACGATCTTTTTCATAATTTTTGCATGAAAATTCTTTACTGTAACTAGAAGACAGAAAATGTCAATATTCCAACCACATGTGCATAATTGTTTGTGGTCTATGAATACGGCTTGAACATCAGTCATGTTGAGAGTAGCGTTTCCTACATATAGCATTTCCTTTAAATAAGGGGATTGTGAATAGGACTTTAATGTTTTAGCCAAACTCAAGTGTTTCAATTTCCTTGTGTTAACCTAGTGTATCCATTTAAAGGAATGAGATTAGTTACATCTATTAAAATTACCTTGCATCTACCAAGATACCCTGACATATCTATCATGGCAAATATGTATAGAGAATTGGATAATTTTGCAAAAAAAAAGGTAAGGATATCCTGTTTAATTTCTTGATATATTTGTGAAAGAGTATGACAAGACTTGAGAATTTGCTTTTCTTTCATGTCAAATTTCCTATTATAGCAAAAGAACCTGCTGTTTGTCGCCATGAATAATCTGCTCCTTGCTCACAGGTGTCAGCCCTCCGTGGTGCAGGGGTGCTGTGGGCTGGAGGTCATCCCACTCTGCATGCCCCAGACCAGGGACAATGGATCTGATGTGTGTCATTGGAAACCTTCTTCTTGAGGAAAATTTAAAATAGAAGACTGATAACTATTCAAAGCATTAGTCATGTTAATGACTTTGGGTTTTGGACACTTACTCTGTGAAGAGTTTCTCTGGATTTATCTCAAACAAAAGTTCCTTTTTTTAATGCTATAAAGGATCCTCTTTCTCCCTGAAGTGTCTAGTTTTGCATATTAAAAGCACTTTGGGTTTAGGTTTTTACATTTCCTATGACTGTACAAAATTGACTCAGAAACATACTTGTTACAGACTTTATGTGACAACCTTGGTAGCAGCTGAATGGTTACAGAAGATTTATAGGTTCCAGGAACCAGGAGTGCCAGGGGCTGACATGAAATCTCTCAGGTGTCTTCCCTCACCAAAGATTAGATGGGTTGATGGTGTGGTATAAACACCCCAAGAGCAGCAGTCAGCACTGTGCTTTTTTTTTTTTTTTTTTTT
>NW_012274233.1:0-2311 GCF_000151885.1 Dipodomys ordii
CAGCTCAAGGCTAACACTCTACCACTTGAGCCACAGCGCCACTTCTGGCTTTTTTCTTTTTGCTTATGTGGTACTAAGGAATCGAACCCAGGACCTCAGTCATGCAAGGCAAGCGCTTTACCACTGAGCCACCTTCCCAGCCCTTAAAGATGTTTTTTTAATGAATGGTTTTAATGAAGAGGAATACTTTCAAATTTCATAAGGTGGAACAATAGAATTTCAAGCAGTAAATAAATGTCTATCAACAGTTTTGGCAAATAATCCCTAAACTTAAATAAGTCATATGCTGTGGGAGAGGGGCAGCTCTTGGTCACTGCTCCTGCTCAGAAAAGTTAGACTAATTTACAAAACAACTGGACTAGTTCAGAATTCAATAGGTCCTCAGTATTAGGATTTAATTTAGTATATGAAATTTAGTATATTTAGTATATTTAATTTAGTATATTTAATTTGTATATGAAAATCCAGGAGAGCTCTTCCTCACCTGATGGAGCCCCCGCAAGCCAGGCAGCCTCCAGACAGACAGTAAAATAGCCTTGGGGTTACAGCTCTCCAGACTCAGTTTCTGTGAATCTGCATCTGTCAGGGTCTTGTATGACCTTAGGCAGGTGACACTCACTGTCCACGTTTTCATCTTCCCGCAGAATTCATCAAAAGCCTCCCAAGCCCCATCTCCATGGGGTGCCAGTGGAAAGTAAGTCACTTGTCCATCCCCCCCACCCCACCCCATGCATGCTGCTCCAGTGTCCTGCAGGGCTGCCCCACCTCATCTGCTCCCAACCTCTCCACTCTGCTTTTTCTACCTCTCCCTTTCCAGGAGCACTGGAACCCCATCCCCCATGTCTCCCAACCCCTCTCCCACCAGCTCCGTGGGGTCTCAGGGCAGCCTCTCCAGCAGCAATGCCCTGTCCCCGTCGACCATCGTTAGCATCCCCCACCGCATTCACCAGATGGCTGCCAATCACGTCAGCATCACCAACAGCATCCTCCACAGCTATGACTACTGGGAGATGGCTGACAACCTGGCCAAGGAAAACAGAGGTATGTATAGGGCGGAGTGGGGGAGGGAGGGGGGTTCCTATCAAAGCATGCTGATCCAACTAGGCTTGGGAAGTCACTTGACCCCTGGTCTGTCACTGCCCCAGTGGTCAGAGCTATGGAAGGGAAAAGAGGAAGAGCTGTCTCCTGGTGCATGAAACCTTCTTGACCTCTCCCCTCCCTCAGGACACCCTGTGTTTTTATCTCCCTTCATGCCTCCTGTGGAAGTGTGTATCCAGTAGATTAAATATAGATGCAGATGTGTCCTATATAGATACAGATGTAGTTGAAAGTGTAGATGTACACAAGTATGTTCTGTTTAGACAATGAGCTCCTTGAAAGCAGAGGTTATATTTCATTCACATTTGTTCTCCCGAGATCTACTCTAGAACACAGGGCTCCAAAATATCAAATACATGAATGAATCAGTGAATGAATTCTAGCTCTTTGTCAATTGTTAACTGGCCTTGGTAGCAATGTCTGTAATCCCAGCATTTAGGAGGCTGGGCAGGAAGTCTGTGAGTTCCAGGCTAGCCTAGGCTACACAATGAGATGCCAAAAGAAAAAAAAAAGTCAGCAGCCTACCACTGACAAGAGACTTTTTTTTTCAAGTAGCAGTAAGTTATACTGCATTGTAAATAATGAAAAAAGAAATAAGGCATGCTTACTGTGTCTAAATTTATGCAGCTATAGAAACAAAAGTTTTTAAATTATCAAGCAATTGTATCATCAGGAAATTGCTGTTAATATTCTACTTAAGTATCTTCTAGTCTTTCTTCTCCAAATATGCATGGCTTTTACCAAAGTAATATGATCATGTGCATACATTTTATATCCTATCTTTTTTTCATTGAACATTATATCAGGCATTTTCTTATATCACTCATTATTGCAGAACACCCTTTTTTAGGCTTCTGAAGCGTTATCAGTGTGATGGTTACATAATTGCGAAGTATAGTGACTTCTCAAACCAGCGCCCAGACAATTATCTCTAGCGTTTTCTACTGACACATAAAGTTATACCAGCTATTTTTACATAAGCCACTCTCCATTTTTCTGCCTTTCATTACTTTGAGATATAATCATTATTCACATTAGACTACTCTTCCAAGTGTTTTCATGAATGCATAGAAAACCCACACTGGGGCTGGGAAGGTGGCTCAGTGGTAGAACGTTTGCCTTGCATGCATGAGGCCCTGGGTTCAATTCCTCAGCACCACATAAGCAAAAAGAAAAAAGCCAGAAGTGGCGCTGTGGCTCAAGTGGTAGAGCG
>NW_012274234.1:0-2840 GCF_000151885.1 Dipodomys ordii
GGCTTTTTTCTTTTTGCTTATGTGGTGCTGAGGAATCGAACCCAGGGCCTCAGGCATGCAAGGCAAGCACTCTACCACTGAGCCACCTTCCCAGCCCATACCTACCTAGATTTTTTGTAAGTAGGTTTTTTTTTTTAATCCATTCTTGGCAACTCTTTTAGTTTGCTGTATTTATTTTTGTTATTTAGAAACATTTTCCTGTTTAAAGTAGTTCTAGGGGTATGAGTATAAGTACTGTTCCCTTTTCTCAAGCCAATGTGTATCTTAACTCTATATGTCTTCTTTTTACAGAAAAAAATCAAATTATTAATGTGTATTTAAAGAAGTGAGATACTGTAAGAAAGTAGTATCCCCAAATCAATTTTGCCAGACTCTCAGTTTCTCAAATGACAGGTCTAATTTTAATATCTACTTCAGTTAAGGATATGGAGCAGATAATATTTAGTCCCTCTATTGCCGCATAGTCCAACTGTGTTTAGGGACATAAAAATGTGTCCTAAAAGCATTCCTCATATTCCTTGCTTGTGGCTGAAGAAACAGAATATACTGTTAAGAATACTTTTATATTTTGAATTTCCCCTGAAATGATTGTAGTGTGTTGAGTTGTGCTATAACTTCATACATTCTATTTTTTTCTTTCTTTTAAAAAAATTAAGTAGTTACACAAAAGGCAATTCAACACATCAGTTTATAAATGTACTGCATCATAATTGATTTAATCTATTCCATCCTTCTCCCCATATCTTTCTAAATCCCACTCACACCATCAAGCTACATGGTTCCATTTCCGTGTATTTGCAGTGAATATAATAAGTGTTGCATCTCATTTTCTCAGAACGAATTTTCCCACCAACCTATACCACATTTTACAACAGGGAGAAGAAAACTTGTGCTAAGTCATTAAGTTTTCTGAAGGATCTTCCTTTACTTTCTATTCAACTGTAGTGCTAATTACTTTGACAAATAAAACTAGCTACTTGTTTCTCCAGAGACCAAAGGAAAATGAATCTAAAAAAGGTCTTCAATCCTTCACTAAGAAATGCAGGATAAATTTCAATTTTCTTGCTACTCCAGAATCTTTTTGTGAAAATTTAATACTCTTCCCATTTTCTTATAATTTATATTTTATGAGAAACATTCATGCATGGTTTTTCCTATGATCTTTAGTAGAAAGAGTCAGGGTGATAATCATAGGCCTTTAATCAATAGGAAACTGATTAATATGATCAAATACTCTGTTCAATGTGACTACTGAAAGAAATTTAATTTTTAAAATCCCATGTTCTTCTGTATCAAAATGTTTGTGTGCATGTATGCATATATATGTATATATATTATATGCAAACATGTGTGCTCATACTTTAGCAAAATTGACAATAAAGTTATAATTTAATTATCATTATTTGATTTGCTGAATTTTTATTCTTAGAAATACTGTTAATGATTTACATTCATTCAAAAATTACTGGTGGTTATAGAAAGAGGATTTTAGTCAGAAGACTATGTGTAAGTGTTTGTTGGGCAAGAACTAGTTGTATGTCATTGTCCTAGTGACTGAATTTCTGTGGGTCTGAGTTTCTTTGTCAGTGAAATAAAGGTGTCACACAAATAAGCCCTAATAACTCCTATGTTTTGAAATTCTACATTTTATGTGTCAGAGCCACGGGATAATATCTCAGCAGTAGGAAAATTACTCCCTGTGGTTAGAGGAGTCAAAGATGATGATTATACTTAACACGGATTTGAAGACTAGTTCTTATAATTTAAAGAGTAAATTGAAAGAATCAAGATATAGTTTAAATGGACTTCATGATTATTTGAACCATAATGTCTTTGAGTAAAACCATTTCCAATTTGGCACTTTTCGTGCTCTGGCTTTTAAGGTGATTTTCAAGATCCATAAGTGAAGTGTAATACAGAGACCAAGATTTTATTCTGTCTTTGTTATCAACTTTCTTCCTCATTCATGGCAAGTAAATTAACTCTGCTAAGTCTTCAGGTTGTTTTTTTTTTTGTTTTTTGTTTTTTTCAAAACTGACTAGATAATAGGGGCCTATTGCAAAGAAAACTATTATAAAAACTTCTTACAAAATGAAAGCATATGTTTGCCTTCTCGTGGCTATACTGATTTTAAAAGTAATTGCTTAGAATTTGCTATGCTTAACACATGGTTTCACATTATGTATTTAGAAAAACTAATCAGGCCTTATTCACTGTCTGATGGTTAAATGAAGAGTTTATTTCCAAATACTGGCAACTTTTCCTACACCTTGGTCCTCAGAAAAAAATTATGAACTAGGTAAATTTTACTTTGCTTCTTTTTCAGGCTTCTTCTCTTCAATTTAGGACTTAAAATTTTTGGTACTGAGGTTTGAACTCTAACACTTGAGCCATACCTCCAGCCAGGCTTTTTCCTGGTTTGTTGGAAGTGGATTCTCAAGGACTTTTCTCAAGTCATAACTAGTCTCAAGTCATAACATTCCAGGTCTCAGCCTCCTGAGTGCCTAGGATTACAGACATGAGCCACGGGTGTTCAGCTTCTTAGACATTTGTAGACATTCTTATACTTACTTCTGCATCCTGCCATTTCTGTTCTCTCCTTATACTTGCTAATCACAGGTAACTTATCATACTGTTTTCTGCAATGTTCTTTTCCATCTACAAAGATCTTTTTTATTTTTTGGTTATTATTACTTGTATTGTTTGCAAAGTTTCTTTTTTTATTGTGAAAATACTGTACAGAGTGGTTACAATTACATGGGCAAGAAAATGAGTACATTTCTTATCAAGCATTGTAGCCTCCTCCTTTGTTTCCCCTTCCCATCCCTTCCCATCCTCCC
>NW_012274235.1:0-3028 GCF_000151885.1 Dipodomys ordii
ATTTGGAGTATAGGCACCATATTTGCAGAGCTGGCAACTAAGAAGCCTCTTTTCCATGGGGATTCAGAAATCGATCAGCTCTTCAGGATTTTCAGGTATTTCATACTTAAGCTGTAAAGAAGTAAGTTGTTGAATGCTAAAGGCAATGTATACATAGCAAGATCATATGTATTTTGTTTTAACAGTTTTTGTATTGCTGTGATTTTGCAGAGCCTTAGGTACTCCTAATAATGAAGTGTGGCCAGAAGTGGAATCTCTACAGGACTATAAGAATACATTTCCCAAGTGGAAACCAGGAAGCCTTGCTTCCCATGTCAAAAATTTGGATGAAAATGGCTTGGATTTGCTCTCGGTAAGCAAAACATACTTGATTGTTTAGGTAGCATTTTTATTTTGCTAGTATCAGTGTGTAAATTCAGGGCTTTGCCTCTGCTTGGCAGATGCTCTTGCCACCGAAACCACAACCCCAGTCTTCGTTCTTTTATCTGGGAAATGGGAAAACAAATATTTTTATGTTAGAGGGATTGTAATACTAGCTTCATTTTAGATTATGTTAACTGTACCACATCAAGTGACATGAAGTGGGGAAAATTTTATTTTGGTTTGAGATTTCACCCTGTCATGAGAGAAAGAGAGCTTGTAGAGCAGAGCTGCTCAGCTCATAGCAGCCAAGCAGCAGGGCCAGAGGCAGGGAAGGGCCCTTTGTGTTCTCAGTCCTATCAAGTTGACTTTGTCAATCCGAACAGAAACCAATAAACACTAGTGGTTTTGAGAGAGGAAGATTTAGCATTAGTTTATTTTGATGGCACTGGAAATTTGAACTTGGGTCTGGTGCTTTGACAAGATACTTTTATGTATAAAAAGTTTTTAACTCAGGACTTTTATGCTTGCTAATAAGCAAATGTTTTACCACGTAAGCCACACTTCTAGCTGTGTGTGTGTGTGTGTGTGTGTGTGAGAGAGAGAGAGAGAGAGAGAGAGATCCTGGGGCCTGAGCTCTATTCCTGATCTTCTTTTGCTCAAGGCTAGTGCTCTACTGCTCAAGCCACAGCTCTAGTTAAGGCTTTTGTGTGTGTGTGTGTGTGTGTGTGTGTGATTTATTGGTGATAAGAGTCTCATGAACTTTTCCTGCTTGTGCTGTTTTTGAACCATGATCCTCAGATCCAGAGTAGATAGGATTACAGATATGAGCCACCAGTGTCTGGCTACCGGCAGTTCTTTTTGCTTTTATTAATTTTTAGGTTAATATTTTATGCCTTTTTACTCAGCCTGTCTTCCTCTGTTTCCCAAGTATGTGATATTATAGGTGTGAGCCACTTTACATGTATTCAGTTTTTGTGTATATATGTATACGTGCCCTGGACACTTGAGGCTCAAGGTTCATGCTCTACTATATGAACCATAGTTCCATTCCCAGATTTTTGGTGCTTTATTGGAGATTCTCAGCTCAGAAACTTACCTGTTCAGTCTGGCTTAGAACCAAGTAATGAGAATTACAAGTGTCATTAGTGCCTAGCTTGGGCCCAGATTTTTTTGTTTTTATCTGATAAGTTGTTATATACTCTTGGAAAGGCCAGGGTTAATAGCAGCCTTTGATTCTGTGTAAGTTACTGAGTTGTAATGGACTTCTTTTCCAGCTTTGTTTATTTTTTTCCTCAGTAGTTACTACTGATTCCCTTTTTGTAAGATTTATCCTAAACACAGGGTGCTTTGCTTACTGGTTGATATTTCTAGTTACCAAGACCTTTTGCAACATGAGTTCCATTTTCTCTCTGTGCCTACAAAGGTTAAAAAGAATAATGTAGCCTAATCTTGCTGCGTGTTCATTGCTATTCCACTTAGCAATTTTAATAATCTTTAAAAACAAATCACTGTTAGGATAAAAATGTTTTGTTTTATGAGCGTGTGACTTAGACCAATATTTAAATTTCAGATTTTTAGAGGGAACAAATTTTATGAAACCCAGGTAATATGATAGCAGAAAAATACAGCTGTGGTAGCTCTCATTAAAAAAAAAAAATCCCTGCTAGATCATCAAATATGTCTAATTGGTTTTCAGCTTCTTTCACAATCTAAATCATGCTGCTAAATTACACTCAGATTTCCCATTGCCTTATCTATTAATGTTGCAGATTGACTTAAAGGCCCTTTGGTCTCTATTTTGGATTCAGTGTGATTGTATAACTAATGAAGTTTTTGAGCACAAAGGACTTTAGTAAAGAAAAACAAAATGAAATCCCATAAGTCAGCATTCTTTGTAGCCACATTAGGTCTTAGAGCCGCAGATACCTTGTAAATGTACTGTCTGTGCAGTGCAGTATGTTTGGCAGTGCCATTTCCACTACTTTACATGCTAGAGACAAACACTAGTGATGACAACAGAAATGTCTACAACCAGTTCCTTGAGGCCAAAATCATCCTAAATTAGGCTTAGTTTCAGATTACATCTTACCTCTCTGCTACATGAACTTGGCCAACTCACTCGCCCTCTTTATATAACACATTGTTGTGGGCTTTTTTTCTTTCATTTGGAACTCACTGGAAGCTACATCAAAATCATGATAATTAATTGCACCATTGTAACCTTGTAAATAACTCAGATGGCCATTTAATTCTCAAAGGAAAAGTAATCAACTGGTTATCTTTCTTAACTGTGTATCTTAAATTTATGTCTTGGTTTTAAAGTTTTATTTCTAAATTTTTGGGTCCTATACTTTATGACATAAGGTTATTGAGCTGTGATATAAGAAACAGATTATTATGGAAAAATAGAGGGGATTGAGATATTTGCATAGTTTGGTGATAAACCAATGGAAATGTTCATTTAGCAGATTTTCCACTAAAATTATTAATATAGTTTATTAGTAAAACAAAGGTTTTCTGGTACTTAAAAGAAAAAAGCTTGTTTTCTGAAGTATCTTTGTTTTCTTCTAGAAAATGTTAGTCTATGATCCAGCCAAACGTATTTCTGGCAAAATGGCACTGAATCATCCATATTTTGATGATCTGGACAATCAAATTAAGAAGA
>NW_012274236.1:0-2104 GCF_000151885.1 Dipodomys ordii
TGCAGAAGCTCTGCAACTTTATGCAATCCCATTTGTCCAACCTTTCTTTGATTTGTTGTGTTTCCGGGTCTCTATTCAAAAAATTAGAATGGGTTTTTCTACTCAGGTTGGCTTTGAACAGTGACAGTTCATGTTAGAGACAAATTTGTCTTCCAGTTCTCAGGAGTTGCCTACATACTTGGGAGCTGATAATGGGGCTCATGGGATCAACACACTCAAGCACATACATGTAAGCTCCATGGTGTCTCACTCGGTATTGGGACAGCCAGTCGCATGCTTTCACATCCCCGTTTGCTACACTATGAAATTGAGAAGGTGCTTGCTTCACATCAGTGCCCAGAGATTTGGTGAAGAGGAATAAAATAGTTCATGTACCTGGGGGAGGAAAAAGGCCGTAAATAATACAGAACTAGGCATGCTGCTCTCATCAGGGCAAATAGATGGGTTCACTGGTGCAGATATATAGCCTGGGGCTTCTGTGTTGTGAGAACAGTATGGAGGCACAGAGTCTAGAGAGACAGGGGACATGAGGAGGCTGGAAAGGAAGCTGGAAAAGCCCTGGAGAGCCAAGCCCTCTTACTGTGAGCTCTTTCAAAAGGAAAAAGAGCATGTGCAAGGAGGCCACATATTCGTGATTTTCTGTGAGAGATAGATGTGTAAACTCACACAAAACTACAGCAACACAAAATTAAACTAAGGATAAGATAGCATTATAAATTCAAATTAGTACAGATCAATGTGCAGTATTGGTAAGAGTATGCAGAAACACGCAATTAGTGCAAATATAAATTGTTGACATTTCTCCGGAGGACAATCTGGCAATTTCTACTAAAATAAAAATGTTTGTATGCAGCCTTCCACTTGTAAGGCTTCATGATACAAATCTATTTTCACAAATGTACAGGGCGGTCACTGAGGCTGAATTTAAAAGAGCCCATCCATCACTAGAAGTAAACTTGATGTCTACCATTAAAAGAAAGATTAAATAAATTATAGCTAAAGTACAATAATAATATGCAATAAGGTACACTAATATGGAATAATCATTCTATAGTTAGAGATGCATAAGTGAGCTACCATTTAAAATAAATATATACATACATATGTACATGCATTCATATGCATAAACCTATATATGCTTAAAATTATTTTTGAAGTAAACAAAACAAGGTATTGATAAAATTACTATTCCATCTATTCCCTTGCTGCAGACAAGCTCAACCTCCTTGACCAGACTATACTGTGGTCCTCAGGCTCTTTAGAGCCGCTTTTTGACTAAGCCTTACACTTTGTCTGCAGAGGTTGGTTCTAGCAAGATTCCTTTGAAGTCAGTTCAACAAGTATCCCTCACCCTTGATATTCTATAAATGTTCACCTCAAACAGATACAGAGTCAAGTTCATCTTAATAGTTTCATATCCTTTTCCTCACCCTGCTTATTGCTACAAATCTTAGCTGTCCCTAACTTCCTACAAATCAAGTTCAATCTCCTCCCTCTATTGTGTTAGTTGACTCCTATTACAAGTCTTCAGTAAAGTCTTGCTTGAGATTTTCACAAGTGTTCAGCTCCGTGTCTCTTTAACACTCTTCAACCTGTTAGCTGGTTTCTAGCAGCATCTGAATCAGTTGGGATTTTAAAAACTCCAGATCTTAGACCCCCCATCTTAGACCAGCTGGAAGAAAATCTCTAACAAACTTCATAGGTAATTTGTTTCACATTAGAGTTTATAAATCACTGCTTTGCCAACATGTCTCTAGTTGTTAAGTACATTTGAGTCCATAATTTATAAAACCAACCACTCAGGACAATGACTCACAACCTGTCAATCTTTGCTATCCAGGAACAGAGATTTTACTGGGCAGGCTTCTCCCTTCTACCAATCACCTAATCTCTTAACTGGATGGGGATTCTGATGTAGAAAGAGAAATCTAAACTTAGATATTACTGGGAAATATTCTAACAACAAAAAAAATGTGCAGGCTGGGAAGTTGGCTCAGTGGTAGAGCGCTTGCCTTGCATGCCTGAGGCCCTGGGTTCGATTCCTCAGCACCACATAAGCAAAAAGAAAAAAGCCGGAAGTGGCGCTGTGGCTCAAGTGGTAGAG
>NW_012274237.1:0-1028 GCF_000151885.1 Dipodomys ordii
TACAAGGCGAGCGCTCTACCACTGAGCTACCTTCCCAGCCCTTTCTGGTGGTTTATTGGAGATGATTGAATCACAATCCTCAGATCTCAGCCTCCTACATAAGTAGGATTACAGGTGTGAGCCACTAGAGCTCTGCCCAGAAGTATTTTTTAAAGGCTAGATTAGCATTTCTGCTTTATGTGCTTATTCTGAAGGAATCTATCACTAAGGAACAGTTACTAACCAGAAAATTCATCTTAATTGCGAAGCATCAACCTGCCAATGACCATTAACCAAGAACCTGAATGAAGAAAAGCAACTGTTTCCTTCTGTTTGCAAAGAAGTAACTAGTTCTTTTGGTTTCTAGAGGTTAGGTCTCTGTAGAGATTTTAGTCCAGTAGACTTAGTCCAATTTTAAACTCTGTTTTCACTTTGAAACAGTGTTAAAATAATTTCTCAAGTACCATTCTCTAGGCAAAATTTCATACTGATTTTACAATATAGGTCTACAGTAAGTTTCAGATGAATACAGACTTAGAAAAACAAGAATATGAATAATGAAGCTGCTTCTGGTCACACAGAAATCAGGGTATGAATCACTACCACCATCTCTTCATATGCAGATCAAATGCTTATAGGTTTTGTTGCCACTTTTTAGAAAAAGCACCTTTCATACTATGTATCTGCAGTCCTAACTGCTGCTATGAATGCTAGTGAAGACTTTGTAGTTTGAATTAAGCTATCATTACCCCCTTTTAAAAAAAAATCAGGCCATACAAAAACAGTATTTTCCTAAGAGAAAGGACGTATGGAAATATTCAAAGCAATTATCTGCAATATTGGTAGTATGCATCTGAGTATAGAAGACAATACACAGAGATACAGGAAAAATGTAAAACAAAGCTTTAATAATATTAACTGACTTTTATATAATTTACAAAAAATCCCTAAAATGGGGCTGGGAAGGTGGCTCAGTGGTAGAGCGCTCGCCTTGCATGCTTGAGGCCCTGGGTTCGATTCCTCAGCACCACATAAGCAGAAAAAAAAAA
>NW_012274238.1:0-1153 GCF_000151885.1 Dipodomys ordii
CTCTACCACTTGAGCTACAGCTCCACTTCCAACTCTTTTTTTTTTTCCTTTTTGGAAGTTAAGTGGAGATAAGAGGACTTTCCTGCCCGGGCTGGCTTTGAACCGCGATCCTCAGATCTCAGCCTCCTGAGTAGCTAGGATTACAGGCGTGAGCCACCAGCGCCCGGCTCCCATCTCCCTTCTACAGGATCCCACTTGAGGGATCAGAAATCTCCAGAGGAATGTTTTGAAGCCTCAGAGCCTTGCCCTTGCAATGGGTTTCATCCAGGAATGGTCTGGCATATCCTCACCCCCTCCCTCACCCCAGCAGACATCTAGCCATGTCTGAGCCAGGGCTGGTTGTCACATGGAGATGGGGGGGGGGGAATGACATCACATTGACAGCCGATAGGTAGAGATCAGGGATACTGCTAACACAGAGACCACAGGACGGCCCCAACAAAGAATTATCGGGCAAAAATGCCAGTAGTTCCAAGGTGGAGAAACTGCTCTCCAAGACGTCAGGGACAGATTCCATGTCTCCACCCTGACCTCATAAAGCCAGAACTTTAGAGTCAGAGGGACCTGGGACTTCTGGTTTCTGGTGGAAAAATTGAGGCCTCCACGCCCCGGAATAATGGCTCCTGTGTCTGTCTTGTGCTCACTCTCTGGCAGGATGCCTCAATTGTCTGGGTATAGGGAACATCTCTGCTTTCTGGATAAGGAGACTGAGGTCCGATTAGGGAGGTAACACAGCTCACAGGCAGTAGAGATGGTGCTTATTCCACTGTCTGCTCTGCTTAGGGCCAGCGGGTGAGTGCCCACTCGGGAGCAGAGTTGTTAAACAAATGTCTCCTTTATGTAATATTCCTGCTCACATATGCCCAGCCTGAGGTTTGCAAAGCCTCCCCTGGCTGCAGCAGGTGGTGTGATGGCTTGGCATTCCCAGAAAACCAGTGCCACACTGGCTCACCAGACCCAAAGAGAGAAAACAGCCAAGTTTTGCCACCCACAGGGGGAAGGCCAGGGTGATTGCAACTCCAAGGATAGAAAGCACTTCCTGACTCCACTTAAAAGAGCAAGTGCTGGGCTGGAAAGGTGGCTCAGTGGTAGAGTGCTTGCCTTGCATGCCTGAGGCCCTGGGTTCGATTCCTCAGCACCACATAAGCAAAAA
>NW_012274239.1:0-1799 GCF_000151885.1 Dipodomys ordii
GAGGCTCTTCCACCAGACCCTCGCCACCCGCCGAGGGAAACCGAGAAAGGCAGAGAGAAAAAAAGAGAGAGAGAGAGAGAAGAGAAGGGAGAGAGAAATCCACCCGCCGCGCCCGCCCCCTCCGGCCCAACACCTCAGGGTTGCGGGGGGCGGGGAAAGGAGCCGGAAGGGGGCGGGTTTTGTCTGACCCCGCCCACCAAGCTAGGGTCGCCTAGGGGGCCATTCGTCCGTCCGTTTCCTCCGACAGCCCCCCCACCCCCCGCTTCTCGCGAGACCCTGGGGCTTCCTCTCGTTTCCCCCCCCCTTGGCAGTGTTATCTCGCGAGGTTTATCTCTTAGCGCGGCGTGGGTGATGGTGGTCACACCTGGGTGACAGTCCCTCCTTGCAGTTACCTATGGGGTTCCTTTGCTCCAAACTCTCTATAGAGTGTTCCTGTCTTAGGCCGGGCCTCTCAAGGTTTGTGTTGTTGTTGTTGTTGTTGTTGTCTTTGAGGATTGCTAGGGGCGACCACCCACCCTTAGGAGGGAAAGCAGGTGAAGGGCAGCCAGGAAGGAGTGACTGGGAAAGCTTCCGTAGATGTTCTCGTTTGTGCTAACGAGATGGGAAGAAAGCAACGATAACAGCCCAAGACCACAACATAGCGATGCCCTGGACATCACGACAGGGGGAGGGCGGGGGGAGAACAGGAGATGCTCAGCTTGTGGGCTTGAAAGGTGGTACCAGCCTGGTTTCCAAGGTGACTGCTTTCCTGCACCCAAAGACTTGCAGAATGAATTTCAGAAAGCGCCATTTCCCCCTTCCACTCCCCACCCCCCCCCAAAAAAAAACACGCTGCTGTTTGGGGCCCAACTGGACTTTCAAATAGTCCAGAAGCAGCCCCCCAGTGAATGGTGGTTAACTAATGCACCCTTAATGGCAGCGAACGTATTCTGAGTTGGAAATAATAGCTCTCTTACAAGTGGTTTTTGGCCCCAATAGGTTCATGCTCTCAACAAGGTTTTATGGATGTGAACTTCAAGCTATGGTTCTTACCCTTTTAAAAGAAAAAAAAAAACTACTTGTCTTAAAAAATTGGAAGAATTATCACATCTTCAAAGAGGGAATATTTTTCCCCCATAGATACTATTCAGAAAAGCAAGTAAAACTAAATTTTCATGTTTAGTTGACATCAAATTTGAGTTCTTAGCCAGGTGTGGTTGTGCACACCTGTAATCCCAGGACTTGAGAAGCCAAGTCAGGAAAACTGAGAGTTTAAGACTGGTTTGGGTTTCATAGAGAAATCCTGGGTTGTTTTTGTTTTTGTTTGTTTTTTGGTCGGTCATGGGGCTTGAACTCTGGGCACTGTCCCTGAGCTCTTCAGCTCAAGGCTAGCACTCTACCACTTGAGCCACAGTGCCACTTCTGGTTTTCTGGTGGTTAATTGGAGATCAGAGTCTCACATATTTTCATGCCAGGGCTGGCTTTGAACTGCGATCCTCAGATCTCAGCCTCCTGAGTAGCTAGGATTACAGGCATTAGCCACTAGTGCCCAGCTGAGATCTTGTTTTAAAACGAACAAAAATTGAGTTTTTGTTCTGGCTTCTTAAGTTGTAAGAAATTTTCTCCACTCATAGATACTGAGAAAACCTTAGCAAAAGGAAGCAAGGCCAAAATTAGGAATAATTATCCTTTTCACTTCTCTTTTCTTCTACTCATGTTAGCTTACATTGCTCAACCAGCTAAAAAAATTATCCTGCTGGTGGTACGGTTTAAAGAATTACTCTTTCCAAAAATATTTTCTTTTTTTTTGGGGGGGGGGG
>NW_012274240.1:0-1341 GCF_000151885.1 Dipodomys ordii
AAGTGGCGCTGTGGCTCAAGTGGTAAAGTGCTAGCCTTGAGCTGAAGAGCTGAGGGACAGCGCCCAGGCCCAGAGTTCAGGCCCCACAACCGGACCCAAAAAAAAAAAAAAGAATTTGGGAAGAGTTAGTATTAAGGTATGAGTAAAGACTATAACTGCACAGTGTCTCTTCTCTAGAGGAAGGTTCTTCCCAGTTTGATTAGGAACCAGTATTATTAATAGTCAGTGCTTTCTGGAGGCTCAGGGTATCCTGAGTTGGTATTCTGCTAAGCATGCTGTGATGAAGGGTGAGCTATAGAGCACAGAGACTCTTCTGGGCTCCAGGGACTTACCACTTTTTCTGAGTAAGTAAACTATAAAAGATAAAAGGAAAAGTGGCCTTTGACAAATAGACTTAGAAGTGGTGAGGAGAAATGCTACTTGTGCTTGAGTATTCGGGCCACAGGTCTGTGAAATGAGAGCACTGACCATTGAACACTCAGGAGTGGTGACTGTTAAGCACTTAGTCTCTAGGTCAAGAAACATCGAGAGAGAGAAAAGAATTGAGTATAGAGAAGCCAGAGTCCTTCTTTTTCTTTTTTGTTGGTCATGGGGCTTGAACTCTGGGCTTGGACACTATCCCTCAACTCTTCAGCTCAAGGTGAGTGCCACCTTGAGCCACAGTGCCACTTCTGGTTTTCTAGTGGTTTATTGAAGAGTCTCATGGACTTTCCTGCCCGGGCTGGCTTTGAACCCTGAGCCTCAGATCTCAGTCTCCTGAGTAGCTATGATTATAGGAATGAGCCACCAGAGCCTGGCTCCCTCTTTTGCTTTTTGTGTCCCTTGCCACACCTGTGATTTTTACAGATCTTTTTGTTTGTTTTTGTCAGTTGTGAGGCTTGAACTCTGGGCCTGGACCCTGTCCCTCAGCTCTTTAGCTCAAGGCTAGCACTCTACCCCTTGAGCCACTATGCCGGTTTTCTGAGTGGTTTATTGGAGATAAGAGTCATGGACTTTGCCAGGGCTGGCTTTTAACCACAGTCCTCATATGTCAGCCTCCTGAGTAGCTAGAATTACAGGTGTGAGCCACTGGCCCCTGGCAAGAAGGAAAAATTTAAGAGGATTAGCATTGGGTGTCAGTATGTTAAATCTTATCAAGACTATTTTTTTTTTTTTTGGTCAGTTCTGGGACTTGAACTCAGTATCTCACACTTACTTAACATGCTTACTACTGACACTTAGTACTGCTTTATCACATCTCCAGTCCAGGCCTTTTTCTAGTTAATTAGAGATGGAATCTCATGGACTTTTCTGCCTCAGTTAACTTTGATCTGTGATCCTCAAGATCTCAGTCTTCTGAAA
>NW_012274241.1:0-2132 GCF_000151885.1 Dipodomys ordii
CTTTTTTTTTCTTTTTGCTTATGTGGTGCTGAGGAATTGAACCCAGGGCCTCAGGCATGCAAGGCAAGCACTCTACCACTGAGCCACCTTCCCAGCCCATCTCCTAAGGGTTTTTGTGTTCTCTATTTATCAAACTGTTTTTTTGTTCTTTTTGGTCAGTTGTGGGGCTTGAACTCAGGGCCTGGGCACTGTCCCTGAACTTTTTCACTCAAAGCTGGCATTCTAACACTTGAGCCACAGCACCACTTTCCCGCTTTTTGCTTATGTGGTGCTGAGGAATTGAACCCAAGGCCTCATGCATGCAAGGCAAGCACTCTACCACTGAGCCACCTTCCCAGCCCATCTCCTAAGGGTTTTTGTGTTCTCTATTTATCAAGCTGTTTTTTTGTTCTTTTTGGTCAGTTGTGGGGCTTGAACTCAGGGCCTGGGCACTGTCCCTGAACTTTTTCACTCAAAGCTGGTATTCTAACACTTGAGCCATAGCTCCATTTCCTGCCTTTTTTTAGTAGAGTTAAAGAGTTTCACAGACTTTCCTGCCCGGGCTGGCTTTGAACCCCAGTCCTCAGATCTCAGCCTCATGAGTAGCTAGGATGACAGGCCTGAGCCACCAGCACCTTACAGCTTGGATTTTGTTTGTTTTTTAAGATTTATCCTTTTCTTTTGAGGCAGCGCCAGTGGCTCACACCTGTCATCCATCATCCTGGCTATTCAGCTCCACAACCAGCTGACAAAAAAACTTATCCTTTTGGATACATTTTACTTTTCCAAACAGAATTTTTTTGTTTTTGTCGGTTGTGGGGCTTGAACTCTGGGCCTGGGCGCTGTCCCTCAGCTCTTCAGTTCAAGACAAGCGCTCTATCACTTGAGCTACAGCGCCGCTTCCAGTTTTCTAGTGGTTTATTGGAGATAGGAGTCTCATGATCTTTCCTGCCCGGGCTGGCTTTGAACTGCAATTCTCAGATCTCAGCCTCCTGACTAGCTAGGATGACAGGCGTGAGCCACCAGCGCCCACCTCAAACAAATTTTTGTTTGTTTTTGTCGGTCGTGGGGCCTGAACTCTGGGTCTGGGCGCTGTCCCTCAGCTCTTCAGCTCAAGGCTAGAGCTCTACCACTTGAGCTACAGCGCCACTTCCACCTTTTTCTGCATATGTGGTGCTAAGGAATCGAACCCAGGCCCTCATGCATACAAGGCAAGCGCTCTACCACTGAGCCACCTTCCCAGCCCTTCAAACAAATTTTTAAACAGAATTTCCTTTTATTTCTGATGGTGGTTCATTCCTGGCGGCTCTCCTGCAAGCTCCCCGCCCCCCCAGGGTCATGGGAAGGGGCAGAGGCCAGGCCTTCCAAACAATGTATCCTTTGCATCTTGTTTCTGCTGCTAAGGCCAAGATTCTGTCCCAGGAGTCTGGGGCCTAAGGCATGTACTCTTTTATTAGCGAGGTATAAACTCTGGTACTGTATTTCACATCTAGCAGTGTACCCATGTATGCATTAGATCGAAAATTCCACTGAAAGCAGGCAACAATTGATCATCGAATGTTGAAAAGCAGTGGTGGGAAAGTGACATGTCCTCAGACATTAACACTAGGGGCAGCTGGCTCTGGTGGCTCATGCCTGTAATCCTAGCTACTTGCAGTTCCGGGCAGGAACATCTCCAATGAACTACCAGAAAACCAGAAGTGGAGTGGCGCTGTGGCTCAGGTGGTAGAGCTGAGGGACAGCGCCCAGGCCCTGAGTTCAAGCCCCAGGACAGTTCCCAGGCCCTGGGTTGAAACCTAAGTCTTGGCATGAAAGAGGAAAACCTAAAAATATTGGAGGAAGTGCAGCAGAGAAGTGGCAGGTTCTCAACCTGCAGCTCAGACGCACAGACAGCCCTCGGGTGACACGGGCTCCAGGATGCTGCGGTGGCGTGGGGGACGCCGCTGTGTGGAGGTCGCCGCTGTGTGGAGGTCGCCGCTGTGTGGAGGTCGCCGCTGTGTGGGGGACGCCGCTGTGTGGGGGACGCCGCTGTGTGGAGGTCGCCGCTGTGTGGAGGTCGCCGCTGTGTGGGGGACGCCGCTGTGTGGGGGACGCCGCTGTGTGGGGGTCGCCGCTGTGTGGGGGACGCCGCTGTGTGGGGGTCGCCGCTGTGT
>NW_012274242.1:0-1289 GCF_000151885.1 Dipodomys ordii
GGGGGAGGATGGGAAGGGATGGGAAGGGGAAACAAAGGAGGAGGCAACCATGCTTGATAAGAAATGTACTCATTACCTTGCTCATGTAATTGTAACCCCTCTGTACAGTATTTTCACAATTAAAAAAAAGAGGGAACAGCTTATACTAAGCAAACGGAAAGACTGTAAATATCACCTGATGTGGAAGAAATAGTTGTATTGTCAAAGCTCATAGAATTCACAAACTGTATAGACCATGATAATGACAATTGGCCTTGTGAAGGTTAAAATGTTTGTGACTTTAACTAAGTATCACTATTCCACAATACTGTGAAATATGTGAAATTTATGTAATCACCTAATCTCAATAAAAAATTATTAAAAAAAGAATTACAGGTATGAGCCACTGGCACCCTGCTGTAAATGCTATGTTATGTCAGGCCATGGCTGATCTGAGGAGGATGAGGGGAGCTGGTAGCAAGGACCAGGCTCCAGGTGACAAGCTTCTGAGCCAGCTCTACATCTCCAAACGCCTTTGCAGTTTGCATGTTTATGTTCTGTTTCTGAGAACCAATTTCTTATTTATAGTCCTTTGCCACATACGGAGGTTCCCCCCTGCCCAGGAATTTGCAAATGTTGTGGTAGAAATACAATAAAACCTAGTCTGACCTAGGGTCTATGCAATAGAGTAAGGTTAGAGGCTGGAAGGTGTCTTCAAGAACCAAGGACCAGAGAGGGAGAGTAACTTGTCTAAGGTCGCCAGCAAGTTGGTTCGCAGATAGCCTCAATCAGGTAGGAAACATATCGACTTCATTTCCTTTCAAGATGAACAATAGGAAGTAAAACTTGCTGTTTGTTTTAATACTTCATGGTTATTTGGGGCTGGGGATCCGGCTCAGTGGTAAAGCACTTGGATAGCTTGCATGAGGTCCTGGGTTCAACCCCTAGCACAGGCAGAGAGGGAAATCTATCTGTCTGTCTGTCTGTCTGTCTGTCTGTTGGTCTGTCTGTCTGTCTGTCTATGCCTCTGTGTCTGTGTGTGTATACACACACACACATAACTATCTCACTTCATTATTTGCATCCTCTGCTGTGACCTTCAACATATTCCCCCTCCCCCTATGCATTCAGACCCCATGACACCCTGTCCTGCTCAAATCCAGGCCAGACCTTGTGGTTTGCTTCATCATCCAGGCACTGGAGGCTCACACCTGCAATCCTAGCCACTCAGGGGGCTGAGATCTGAGGGTTGTGGTTCAAAGCCAGCCTGGGCAGGAAAGTCTATAAGACTCTTATCTCCAATTAACCAC
>NW_012274243.1:0-3531 GCF_000151885.1 Dipodomys ordii
TGTGGCTCAAGTGGTAGAGCGCTAGCCTTGAGCTGAAGAGCTGAGGGACAGCGCCCAGGCCCAGAGTTCAGGCCCCACAACTGGACCAAAAAAAATAAGTAAATAAAAAGAAGGAAAGAAAAAAAAAGATGAAACACGTTTTTAAAATTTATTTTCATTATGTTAAAATTTACATTTTTATAAGGTGATATACAGAAGGATTACAATTACTTGAGTCAGGTAATGAGTACATTTCCCTTCATACAGAGTCTTCCCTCCCTTCACTTTCCTAGTCCCTCCCTCCCATCTCCACCCATAGGTTGTCTAGTTCACTTTCATCAGTGTCCAGTGAGCGCTCCTGCCACACTTTTTCTCCTTTTTTCTTGTGAATTCTTTGCCCTCCTCCAACCCTCCCGAAGATATACACACGAATAAACCATACAT
Source organism: Dipodomys ordii (assembly GCF_000151885.1). NCBI lineage: Eukaryota > Metazoa > Chordata > Mammalia > Rodentia > Heteromyidae > Dipodomys > Dipodomys ordii. Next base: position 424 of record NW_012274243.1, read on the forward strand.
AAATAAAAGAAGGAATCATCAACAGATTTTCTTAAAAGAGATCTATTGTTTCCACATCCTGAACTTCATTTAATATATGTATTCTTTTACATGAATAGGTACAGAGGCATTGTGCCTTTGTGTTTCTCCCCAGGTCTTGCTGTGTGTGAATGTCTAGAATCCTGTATATTTTATCATATCACAGTGTATTGAAATGGGGTTTTAAATATGGTATTGGACTGCAGAGATAACAAGAGGAGAAATCATGAATAGAGATAGAACACTGTTGGAAAGAGACAGGACAGAGTAGGCATCTACATATAAGAAAACCAATATCTAAAATGAGCTGATAGAGGTATATTCATATTAATTAGTGAGATACTCACCATAGCATCATAGCATAATATCAACAGATAAAATTTTTCATTGATCAATTTAGAAACAGAAGTGTAAATGTGTTGTTAAAACTATAACAAAAGCTATCAAAGAAACTAAAAGCAAGCAGTTAAAAGAAGTTGCCCGCAAAGAAAGAGTCAGGTAATAGGTGAGGTAGAAAATTATTCCCTTCCACTGATTCTTATGTATGTGTTACATTAAGTCACGTGGATTATTATTTTTACACATTTTTAAAAAGTGGAATGAGGTCAATTTACATGATCAATAAGGTCAAAAATTATTTAGTAAACAAAATTCAAAATGCATATAATATGTTCCCAATTGTATTAAACATGTACGTATGCCCATATACATAGGTACATGTGTGTGTTTACATTTTTAGAAAATTTATGGAAGAATGTTCAAGAACTTAGCACGTATCTCTGGAGAGGAGACATAAAAAGTCTAATCTGGAAGAAGAAATGTTTTGTGGCATACTCTGTGGTACTATGTAGCTTTTTTAACACATATGTAAATGCTGATTTTTCCATTTAAAAAAAACAAAACAAAACAAAAGAAGAAGCGAGCATGGAACCATCCCAAGGTGCCATGCCAGAGCCATTGATTCCAGGCGGGATCTCAGATCAAGTCTAGGGTTTGGCTCAGATGATCTCCCCAGAGAAAGTGACCTCAGTCACTTGAGATGAGTGATGTCATTCCACAACACCATTGGCACATCTAAAGATGATGAGTCGTCTTCCATGGAGAACTCAAGCTGAGGCACTACCACTCAGACCCCTGCGTTCCAAACATGTTTACTGAGAACCTACAATGGAGTAGATTTTGCGTTAGAGCTGTTATAGGAATGTGAGGCAAACTAGACAGGATCCTGTCCCCTGGGAGCCTCAGGCCAGGGACAGCCACTGGCTATCAGGAATGACCTAATGACTCAGGAAGGGCTGGCTGACCTCACAGACAGCCTGTTCCCAAGACCCACTTTTCCCTTGGGAGTCTTGCAAGGATGGCTCTGCCACCATGGCCTCTAGTGGAATCCTCCTCCCCTCCCTCATTCTTAAATCCTGCTCAGGAAAATAAATTTTCCTCCTCTATGCTTCAGCTGATGGTCTGCAGCGTTGGAGTTGAGGAGCTCAATCCGTTGAGGAACTAACCATCATCCACCCCCTATCTCAAAGCCCACCTAGACTCCTCAAGAGTTGAGTGAATCTCAAGAGTTCCCCTTTCCCTCTTCTCTGAGCCATTTCCTCTTCCAAGATGATGAATACTGTGAATATCCTCTGCTCTAAGGAAGCCTTAGCCCTTGTCCCAGCAAGACTACACACAGAACAGACTGAGAAATCTAACACTGGGCCCTGCATTAAGCAGGAAGGGTCATTTCCTTAGAAGTGTAGAGGAAGGAAGGTCACCTAACCAGGACAGCTGGGACAGAAGCAGGAAACAAGAGATCTCAAATACCAGACCCAGAAATACAGCTGTGGTTTTAGGTGAAGCCAGTTAACGGTGTCATTTGAATTCACTTCCTCTCCCTTTTCCTACATTTTAAAAACAAAGTAGATTTTTTTTCAGTTGAAGTATATTTCCTTTTAAAAAAAATAGTGAGACTTTCTTGCACACTTTGTAGATTATTAGAAATGCACTAATTTGTTGCAAAACTAGATCTGATGAACAGAAGATTTGTCTGAAAAGTAATCCTTCTAGCTTCACATGCTGGAATTCTCTTTATCCCTCTTTTTGATTTTCACACAGAAATCCCAGTGTTGTTTTCCTCTAGAAGAAAAAAAAAATCAAACACTATTCTCTTTTCTCCTCAAAGCTGATGAATAAGAAAGGCTGGAGAAAAAAAAAACCCAAACCTTTCCTAATTGATGTGTGTGTGTGTGTGTGTGTGTGTGTGTGTGTGTGTGTGTGTGTAGGTAGGTAGGTAGCAAAACCATGAGCTGCAGGATTATATTTGCATCATGAGGACTTCCACTAATAGTTCTGAGTAAATGCTGATATACACATGGTTCCTAATGACCTTCCTTCAATGACCTTTGGGTGGATATAGTGGCCCCCAGATATGTCCACCTTCCAGCTCCTCTTATGATGCTTCAGGGTCCATATCTTGCTGTTCAGGGGCAGAGTCATCCCCCCATAGATGTTAGGGGATTAATAAAGGGAAAGAGAATTATATCCTTATGAGGGTGGCTAATCCATCCCTTGCTCATTATAAGATTAGCTAATCAGGAGGCAGAGATCACTTCATTATCTGCCTCATCTGATGACCACTGAGGCAGCAGCTGAAAGGAAACAACTTGTAGAGAGAGCTCAGGAATTTCTCCACTGATTAAGGAGAGAAACAGCCAAGGTCATATAGGTTTCTCAGTAGACTGCCACCTGCTGGTTGGAAGAACACATCTGTGGTGAGCTTGTTTCTGTTATTCTGCTTCTGATGAGTTAACTTGTTTCTCTTCCTTGTACTTACATTTGCTTCTCTTACTATGAACAAGTGGAAGAGGGTTTGCTGGTACAAAGACCTGTTTAATCCATAGTATCACAATAAGTACATAAATAAATAAATAAATCATACTAGGTTTTTGTGGGTTGTTTTTTTCTTGGTCAGTGCAGAGGTTTAAACTCAGGGCCTTAAATGAGCCCTTTAGATATGTATTTTAAGGTTTTTTTCTTTCATGCATGTGTTTCTAACGCATTTATAAGATTATCTCTTTGTTGCTTTGTATGTCCCTCCCCCACAGT
>NW_012274244.1:0-3138 GCF_000151885.1 Dipodomys ordii
GTCGGTCGTGGGGCTAGAACTCTGGGCCTGGGCACTGTCCCTGCGCTCTTCAGCTCAAGGCAAGGGCTCTACTGCTTGAGCCACAGGGCCACTTCCGGTTTTCTAGTGGTTTATTGGAGATAAGAGTCTTGGACTTTCCTGCCCCGGCTGGCTTTGAACTTTAATCCTCAGATCTCAGCCTCCTGAGTAGCTAGGATTACAGGCATGAGCCACTGGTGGCACCCGGCTGGAGGGTTCATTTTACTTGATACTAAAGACTTTCAGAGTGTGTGTGTGTGTGTGTGTGTGTGTGTGCGCGCGTGCGTGTGTGTGTGTGTGTGTGTTTTCTGGGAATTAAACTCAGGGCCTTATACCTCCATCCCTTTGGGCCTGGGCGCTGTCCCTCAGCTCTTCAGCTCAAGGTAAGCACTCAATCACTTGAGCCACAGTGCCACTTCCAGTTTTCTGGTGGTTCATTGGAGATAAGAGTCTCATGGACTTGGGGCTGGGAAGGTGGCTCAGTGGTAGAGCACTTGCCTCGCATGCAGGAGGCCCTGGGTTCGATTCCTCAGCACCACATAAGCAAACAGAAAAAAGCCGGAAGTGGCACTGTGGCTCAAGTGGTAGAGTGCTAGCCTTAAGCTGAAGAGCTGAGGGACAGCGCCTAGGCCCAGAGTTCAGGCCCCACGACTGGATGCAAAAACAAAACAAAACAAAACTTTCCTGCCCAGGCTGGCTTTGAACCAAGATCCTCAGATCTCAGCCTCTTGAGTAGTTAGGATTATAGGCATGAGCCACCAGCGCCCAGCTATGCTAGTTATTTTTGAGATTGAGTCTTTTCCTGGGCCCACATCTGAACCATAATCATCCTATTTTATACTTTCCACAGTAGCTGGGATGACAAACACTTGTCACCACACCCAGCTTTTTTGATCAAGGATGAGTCTCATGGGCTTTTTGCCATGGGACATTGGCTTTGAACTACCAACCTTCTGACCTCAGCCTCCTGAGTAGCTAAGACTGCAGGAGTGAGTCACTCTGTCTAGCTTATCTGTTTTCATATTAAAACAACTGCTCCAAATATAACAAAAGTAGAAGGCAAAACTGGCAGATTTTAAAGACAAAAACCAAAACTGTTAAGAACATTCAGAGTGGAAGATCTGCATCCATTCTACAGTAGAAGGTCCCAGAAGCAGGGATGCCACTGTGCTGGGTGCTGATGAAGTGAGGGGGGTAGCCCCAGTGCAGCAGGAGCAGCTGTCCTGCTCTGAGGACCAAGGCTACTTTTTCCTTCCTGAAAACTCCATTCTGTAGCACTTCTAGGTTGCCTGGGGGCAGCACTTGTATTACATGGTTTTGTTAACTTACCCCATATGTAGGTCTTATCTCATCAACACCATGCTAAGCATCTGGAACGCAGGTGTGGGAAGACAGTCCTGGCTGTGAATTCTAGCCCTGCTGTTTACTAAATGAGCAAGGCATGTTTGACCTCAGCCTCAGTTTCCTTATCTGTAAAACATAATACTTACCCGATAAAGTTGTTCTGAGGACTCAGCTGATAACATGTGCTGTACTCAGCACCACAGATGGCATGAATAGGCACTTAGCATCCCAGCCCTCCTAGCAGTGCCAGGCTCTCTGTGAACATCTGCTTCTCCAATAGTCCCAGCCAACAAAATACCCCTCTGCACTGGTTTCTGCATGCTCTGCCTCCCTTCTTGTTACAGTGAGTACATGCAAAAAAGCCTCCCTTCTTCCTTATGTATTTGTTCCTGGTCCTCCTCATGAACACAACTGCCACTCAGCATCACAGCCCCTCCCTGTGTGACCACTTTCTTCATTGTGTAATTATGCCACAGTGTCACTCCTTCCAAAACAAAAGACAATACCAAACACAAATGCCTTCCTCAGTCCTGGGCCCTCTCTCAAGTTCTCTGTTCCCTGACAGCAAAAAGGCCCTAAAAGCACTGGCACACTCCCTAGTTTCCACTACTGCTGCCTCTCTGGGCGAGCTGTGCTCTATCACTCACCACACTGCTCTCATTGAAAGCTTTGTGCTCTGTAAGGCTGAATCCCCTGAGTCCTTCCCACACTGCATTTTAGTGGTCTCTTAGGAACATCTCAAGGCTCAACACCCTCTGCCAGGCCCTGTAGCTGCTCCATTCTCCCCATCTTCCTCTGGCTCAATAGGCTGCTCCTCATTGTCCTCGGCTGGGTCCTTCGATTTCTCTGGTCATGGAAACCCGGGTCTGTTCTCAACTCTGTGTTCTCAGGTAATCTTGTCTACTCTTGCAGATTTATCTATTGAGTTCTTAATTTTAAATTGTTTATTTATTTATGTGCCAGCACTTGTACTTGAACTCAGGGTCTTGCATTCTTGCTCAACTATTTTGCTCACTGCTGGCTCTTCCACTTGAGCCATGGCTCTGCTTCTGACTTTTTTTCCTGTGCTAGTCCTGAGACTTGAACTCAGGGCCTAGGTGCTGTCCCTGAGCTTTTTTTTTTTGCTGAAGACTAGTGTTCTACCACTTGGGCCACAGCTCTACTTTCAGCTTTTTGCTGGTTAATTGGAGATGATAGTCTCATAGATTTTCCTGAATGGGCTGGTTTCAAGCTATAATCCTCAAATTTCAGTGTCCTGAGTAGCTAGAATTACCCACTGGCACCCAGCTCCACTTCTGACTTTTTGCTAGTTAATTAGAGATAGAGATAAAAGTCTTACAGATTTGTCTATCTATACTGGCTTTGAACTAAGATTCTCAGATCTCAATCTCCCAAGTAGCTATGGTTTTAGGTTTGAGGCTCCAGTGCTAGATTAAGTCGTATTATGTAGTCTGGGCTGGCCTAGAACTTGTGAGTTTGTTATATCAGCTAGGATTACAAGCATGAGCCATCATGCCAATCTCATTCTTTAGGGATCCTTTAGATCCCCAAAGTTATTTCTCAAATCTCAATATCCCCAGAACTAAAGACTTACATATTTTTCTGTCTACACCCTCCACTAGGATGTGTAACAAATACTTTAAATTCAAGATGTTATCTAGCCGGGCACCGGTAGCTCACGCCTGTAATCCTAGCTACTCAGGAGCCTGAGATCTGAGGATCACGGTTCAAAACCAGCCTGGGCAGGAAAGCCCAGGAGACTCTTTTTTTTTTTTT
>NW_012274245.1:0-2015 GCF_000151885.1 Dipodomys ordii
AGCGCTCTACCACTTGAGCCACAGTGCCACTTCCGGCTTTTTTCTTTTTGCTTATGTGGTGCTGAGGAATCGAACCCAGGGCCTCGAGCATGCAAGGCAAACGCTCTACCACTGAGCCACCTTCCCAGCCCAAGAGTAGGATTTTTTATGCACTACATTTACCAAGAGTGCCTAAAATTATGCTTCACACATGAGTGAATGATCCTACTGAAACTGGATTTCAAGCTGGGGAGCCAGTGGCTCAGTCCTGCAGTTAGGAGGCTGATGACTTGAGGATCACCAATGAAAGCCAGTCTGGGCAGAAAGGTTATTTATTTATTCATTTATTTTTGCCAGTCCTGGGGCTTGAACTCAGGATCTGGGCACTGTCCCAGAGCTTCTTTTGCTCAAGGCTAGTACTCTACCACTTAAGCAACAATGCTACTTCCAGCTTTTTCTGTTTATGTGGTACTGAGGAATTGAACCCAGGGCTTCATGCATGCTAGGCAAGCACTCTCCCACTAAGCCAAATTCTCAGCTCCTTGGCAGAGAGAGATTTTTATCCCTAATTAAGCAGAAAACTTCAGGAAGTAGAAGTGAGGCTCAAGTGGTAGAGTGCCAGCTTTGAGTGCAACAGCTATGCCAGAGCTCAAGACTTTGTGTTCAAAAGCCCCAGTACAGCTGAAAAAGAGAGACAGCGAGAGTGCGCCATATACTGGTGGCTTACACTAGCTACTCAGGAGACTCAGATCTGAGGATCATGATTTGAAGCCAGCCCAAGCAGCAAAGTTCATGAGACTTTTATTTCCAATTAACCATTAAAAAACTGGAAGTAAATTTGTGTAGGTTAAAATGTGTTTGTGACTTTAACTAAGTATCACTATCCCACAATACTGTGAAATTTATGTAATCACTTAATATCTATAAAAAATTTTAAAAATAAAATTAACACTAGGCACTGGTGGCACACGCCTGTAATCCTAGCTACTCAGAAGGCTGAGATCTGAAGATCACAGTTCAAAAACAGCCCAGGCAGGAAAATCTGTGAAACTCTTTTTTTTGTTTTTTCTTTTTTTTTGGGTCCGGTCATGAGGCCTGAACTCTGGGCCTGGGTGCTGTCCCTCAGCTCTTCAGCTCAAGGCTAGTGCTCTACCACTTGAGCCACAGGGCCACTTCTGGCTTTTTTTCTTTTTGTTTATGTGGTGCTGAGGAAATGAACCCAGGGCCTCAGGCATGCAAGGCAAGCCCTCTACCACTGAGCCACCTTCCTAGCCCCTCTGTGAAACTCTTATCTCCAATAAAACCACCAGGAAACAGAAGTGACACTGTGGCTCAAGTGGTAGAGCACTAGCCTTGAGATGAAGAGCTCAGGGACAGTGCCCAGGCCCAGAGTTCAAGCCCCATGACCGAAAAAAAAATTAAATTAAATTAAAAACAAAAAGCTGGAAATAGAGCTGGGGCTTAAGTGGTAGAGCACTAGCCTTGAGATGAAGAGCTCAGGGACAGTGCCCAGGCCCAGAGTTCAAGCCCCATGACCGAAAAAAAAATTAAATTAAATTAAAAACAAAAAGCTGGAAATAGAGCTGGGGCTTAAGTGGTAGAGCACTAGCCTTGAGATGAAGAGCTCAGGGACAGTGCCCAGGCCCAGAGTTCAAGCCCCATGACCGAAAAAAAAATTAAATTAAATTAAAAACAAAAAGCTGGAAATAGAGCTGGGGCTTAAGTGGTAGAGCACTAGCCTTGAGATGAAGAGCTCAGGGACAGTGCCCAGGCCCAGAGTTCAAGCCCCATGACCGAAAAAAAAATTAAATTAAATTAAAAACAAAAAGCTGGAAATAGAGCTGGGGCTTAAGTGGTAGAGCACTAGCCTTGAGCACAAATGCTAAGAGACAGCACTCAGGCACTGAGTTGAGTTCCAGAACCAATTAAAAAGGAAAAAAAAAAGGAGACGGGCATTGGTGACTTACCTGTAATCCTAGCTACTCAGGAGGCTGAGATCTAAGAGAGGTTCAAAGCCAGCCTAGGAAGGAAAGTCT
>NW_012274246.1:0-1721 GCF_000151885.1 Dipodomys ordii
AGTCTCTCCTGCCCGGGCTGGCTTTGAACCGTGATCCTCAGATCTCAGCCTCCTGAGTAGCTAGGATTACAGGCGTGAGCCACCAGCGCCCGGCAGGACTATATTTCTTCCTGGGGGTCTTGGGGCGCCTACCTATGTTCTTCCTGCTCCTTGTTCCACCCCAGGAGAGTGTCTGCCTCTGCTCTCTGGCCACTAGCTTAGTGCATCCTGTGCCTGAACTCTGGGCCTGGGCACCACTTGAGCCACAGTGCCACTTCCGGCCTTTTCTGCTTATGTGGTACTGAGGAATGGAACCCAGGGCCTCATGCATGCAAGGCAAGCGCTCTACCACTGAGCCACCTTCCCAGCCCCAGCTGTCCCTCTTCTTATATCTTCCCACCCCCAATGAGGAGGTGCGGAAACCATGGCCCCCAGAGCAGAGGTGAAGCACTCTTGTGCATGCTGTTCTATACCTGGTGGTGGACTCAGGCCTTGGAATGCCCAGGCGGCTTGGGACAGAATGGCAAGGGTTGAGTTCTCCTGCACCTAGGGGGATCTGACTTGGGGTTCTGTGGACAGCACACCAGGCCCCAGGATCGCCAGCAGTGTCTGGTATTCTGGAAAGAATTGGGAGGGTCCGGTTCCACTGGGCTGAAGTGCCTGCCAGCTTGTGGGAGTGCTGGCCACCGCTCTGCCAGGTGCTCTGATTATAGTCACCGCATCGGGCCTCATCTTGCCCGGCAGATAGCAGTAGGAGTCCTATGTCCTCCATGTGGGCTCATGCCCACCCAGGGATAGACAGTGCAAACATAGGCCATGGTGGTGTCGTCTGGGATGCAGGAAGCATGTGTCAACAGGGTTGTGCATGGATAAAGCGGTGGTGTCCCCTCGCATCTGTGCCCCACACCCCAGATTGGACCCTGAAAAGCAGGGACCAGAGTGAAGGGTACTGAGCATGGAAGGACACAGCTCCCTGTGGCCTGCGGCTCATAGGGACTGATGTTGCTGAAGCCAGGTGGTCATTTGATGCCAGCCCTCTCTCCAGCCCCTGCCTCAATTTCCCCAGCTTCCCTGTATGTGTCTGGCTGTGTATTCTCAATATGTGTGTGTTGTGCCAAGGGCAGTAAGTGAAGTGTGATACATGCCCCAGGACATCCTGTGCCCAGCTTCTGTGCAGTGGACATGAGGTTGCATAGATCCCTGCTCGAGGGAGCTTAGTCCGCGTCCCTCAAGCAGTGGGGCAGTCAAGGCGGCCTCTGAACACAGCTTGTGCAGAGGATCCAGCAAGTGAGTGGACACCTAGGGGAAGGACATTTGGCCGAGGACAAGACTGTGTGCACAGCATGTGTGTGGCTGAGGTCCACAGCAGGCAGACGTGCGGGGCTGGGCCAGTGGGGAGGTGGACAGTGCTGCCTCGGGCCTTGGCTTGTGTGCAGGTGCTGTGCTTGTCCTAGAGTGGGTGGCAGCCGGTGTCTGTAATGAGTGTGGGCCCCCATCTGACTTAGCACCCTGCCTGCCATCAGCCCTGGCGAGGCCTGTCTTGGGCAACCACCCCAGACCAACTGAGTCACGCTGGCACTTATTTCCCTGGTGACTAATATTACTGGGCGTCTTGTGCTCATTGGCCAACTACAGGCCTACCTGTATATACAGGTCGCTGGCCTGGTTTTTAACTTGTGTATTTCTTAGTGGGCTACAGCATTCTTTGTGTGTGACCTCCACCACCAATACCCCCCCCCCCC
>NW_012274247.1:0-3428 GCF_000151885.1 Dipodomys ordii
CTTCACATCCCTTCCCAGCCTCCCCCCTCCCCCCCTTCATAGTAAATTTTTTAAAAACAGCAATTTTAGTGCAAATTTCTAGGCTTAAAGTATTCAGTTGGTGTGATGAATAACAAAAATAAAATGTTCTATAATAAAAATGGAGCAATAAGTAATTTTACATGACAATTAAAAGTCCTTTTAGGTTATTATCACTACACATCATTCACTGACTATGAGTCAAATCCTTTCCCAAGCTCAGAGGACTAAAGTAACGTGTCTGAGGTTCTACAGTCCAAGAATAGCAGAACAACACTAGAATATAGAATTTATGGTACTCAAGCAGTGCCTGGTAGGAATGGGGTTCATTTGGGCGCTGGTAGCTCACACCTGTAATTGTATCTACTCAAGCTGCTGAGATCTGAGGATCCCAGTTCAAAGCCAGCTGGGGCAGGAAAGTCTGAGAGACTCTGATCTTCAATTAACCACTAGATAATCAGAAGTGGAAGTGGTGCTGTGGCTCAAAGTGGTAGAGTGGTAGCCTTGAGCAGAAGAGCTCAGGGACAGTGTGCCCAGACCTCGAGTTTAAGCCCCCCAAAAAAAGAAAAGAAAGAAAAATAGGGTCCAGAGTGTATGTAGAAGGGATATTTAAAATATTATAGAAGAGAATAAAAAGAAGGAAGGCATGAATAAGAATACATGTGATATGAGCTTTAGTTGAGGTGGTAGGTAAGGCAGTGCTCTGGGAATACAGGGAGAGAGGACAGGAGACAAAGAAAAAACAAGATGAATTGGCAAGTTTTCTCTGGTTAAATTAGGAACCTGGAATTTACCATAACAACCATTAATATGCTAAAGAAAAAGATGTATCATTTTTATTCCATTTTATATATACAGACAAAATGCCTACAGTGGTGTACAAACACATATGGAGGAAAACATATGTCAGTCTCTACAAAGGGAATGTGCTTGAGGTTAAGTGAAAGGACTTTTACTTTCACTAGATAAACTTCGATATGGTTTTGGATTTTTTTTGTGCCAATTCTGGGGCTTGAACTCAGGCCTGGGCGCTGTCCCTGAGCTTATTTGCTCAAGGCTAGCACTCTACTGCTTAAGCCACAGTGCCACATCCAGCTTCTTCTGTTTTGTGGTATTGAGGAATTGAACTCAGGATTTCATGCAGGCTTGGCAAGCACTCTACCACAAGCCATATTCCCAACGCCAATTGTTTGAATTTTTATGGCAGTGATATTATTATTGTACTAGAGTTTGAACTCAGTGCTCTATGAATTGAGCCATACTCTTAATTCTTTTTGCTTTAGTTATTCGTTTGGATAGAGTCTTGTGTTTTTGCTGAGGACAGCCTGGACTGCAGTCTTCCTATTTAATGCCCATGTGGTTGGAATTACAGATACATAGCACTATGCCAGCCTTGTTTGTTTTCATGGGGTCTGGCTAAGTTGAACTGTCATCTTGCTGATCTCAGAACAGCTGGGATTCCTGGCAGGAGTCTCCACAGTGATATACAAAATATGGGAAGTATGAGTGCTGGCTAGTACAGACAGTAGGTTCTGAGCTGTATTCATGTCTTCACTTTCACAAAGATCATTTACTGGGTCATGTACATATCACAGTGAAAATATGAGCATGGAAAAAATCTTGATTGCAATATATAATATGAGGTTTTTTTCCTCTATGTTTTCCCTACTCCAGTTCCCAAGAAGTCTGTGTGCCTTTTCTTTGAAGGATATTTATAGAGGCAAAAGCATCATTTGAAGACAAAGAGTTTCTGTGTTTTGTGGAAGCTTCAACTCAGGTTGGGTTAGGTGGAGTGGCATGAGACAGGGAAGGTAAGAATTATCCTTGCAGGGAAAGTGATAGGAATAGAGAGGAAAGTAGATTTTATGGAAGAAATTAAAGAGGTTTTATGAAGAGGTGGAACCACTGTTTTGTGGATTTTTTGTTTTTGTTTTTGTTTTCTCTCTCTCTTTTTTTGTCAGTGCTGGGCTTGAACTCAGGGCCTGGACCCTATCCCTGAGTTTCTTTTGCTCAAGGCTAGTGCTCTACCACTTTGAGCCACAGCACCATTGCAGTTGTCTTGTTGTTAATTGGAGATAAGAGTCTTACAGACTTTCCTGCTTGGGCTGGCTTTGAACCATTATCCTCAGATCTCAGCCTCCTAAGTAGCTAGGATTACAGGCTTGAGCCACTGAAGCCTGACTTGAACCACTGTTCTTGTGATTAGGTTTCCAGAGATGTGAGAGGTATAATAGTTCTCCCTTAGTTTTCTCTTGATAAGACCCAAAGGACCTTTTATATAACCGAATTAGATGCTAATCCCTTGAAATCACAGCTTGAGATATCTAGTTGGATACAGGTAGTTTATTTGGGAAGTGACCTCACAGAGCAAGAGTATGAGACAGGAAACAAGAGAAAATTAACACAAGGGTGCATTTTCAAAAATGTTCTTTAGTTGTACAAGGGTTGCTTTTCAACAAAGCAATTGATGCATACAATGCATTTGATCAATGTCACCCCTTTCAATTGAATGGTTACTGACATTAGCTCAAAGAAAAATTGCCCACCAAAGGGACAAGGAACAAATGGAAAGTTACTTATTCATCTGCTATTGTTCCCATTGGTAGGGTCTTTAAACTGGTTTTGTGTGCATGCTTAGCAGCACCTATGGAAGCTCAGAACAAGTAATCAGAGTATTCTGAGGCTGGAAGTGAAGAAATAAGACCCGTATTTGAAGTGTTAAAACAAAGAAGGTGATTGCTTGAAAGGGACCTTTTTAATCTCAGCCACGGCTAGAATCACTTGAGTCATGCCTCCTCTGTGTGTGTGTGTGTGTGTGTGTGTGTGTGCATTGCTTTAGTTATTTTTGTGATCCTCCTACTTTATGCCTCCCACGTACATAGAATTATGGATGCATATCACCATTCTCAGCTTGTTGGTTGTGATGGAAATCTCATCATTTTTTTTTTTTTGCCCAGACTGGACTGAAATCATTATTTTCTCAATCTCCACCTGCTGAGTAGTTGGGATTATAGGTGTGAGTTACTATGCCTAGCTGGTTAAAATGGTTATTATTAATATGATTATTACTATTTTGCCCATCCTGGGGCTTGAACTCTGGGCCTGAGCATTGTCCTGGAGCCTCTTCATTGTCAAGGCTAGTGTTCTACCACTTGAGACACAGCACCACTTGTGGCTTTTTTTGAGTAGTTTATTGGATATCTCACAAACAGAAAGTCTCACAGACTTTTCTGCCCAGGCTGGTTTCAAACCATGATTCTCAGATCTCAACCTCTTGAGTATCTAGAGTTACAGGCATGAGCCATAGACACCTGGCTCAAAATTAATTATTCTTTTTTTTTTTCGGTCTGGTCATGGGGCCTGAACTCTGGGCCGGGGCACTGTCCCTCAGGTCTTCAGCTCAAGGCTAG
>NW_012274248.1:0-2598 GCF_000151885.1 Dipodomys ordii
CTAACACTTGAGCCACAGCACCACTTCTGGCTTTTTTCTTTTTGCTTATGTGGTGCTGAGGAATCAAACCCAGGGCCTCATGCATGCAAGGCAAGCGGTCTGCCACTGAGCTACCTTCCCAGCCCTTTTATTTACTTATTTTTTTTGTCAGTTGTGGGGCTTGAACTCTGGGCTTGGACGCTGTCTCTCAGCTCTTCAGCTCAAGGTGAGCACTCTCGTGCTTGAGCTACAGCACCACTGCCAGTTTTCTAGTGGTTTTTTGGAGATAAGAGTCTCATGGACTTTCCTGCGCAGGCTGGCTTTGAACTGTGACCCTCAGATCTCAGCCTTCTGAGTAGCTAGGATTACAGGCGTGAGCCACTGGCGCCTGGCTAGCATTGGCATTTTTAAATGTTTTGCTGTTTAATTCAATATTAGTATCAAATCCAGGTACGGGTGGCTCACACCTGTCATCCTAAGTATTCAGGATACTGAAATCTGAAAATCACAGTTCAAAGCCAGCCCAGCACAAATGTTCTTGCAACTCTTATCTCCAATATACTAACAAAAAGCTGGAAATGGAGACATGATTCAACAAGTATAGCAGCAGCCTTGAATGAAAAAGCCAAGAGTGAACAAGAGACCCTAAGTTCAAGCCCAGTACCAGTCCACTCAGAAAACTAAATATAATATTTTATTATAGATTGAATATAATATTTTGTCACAATTTTCAGGGATTGTAGTAAAGATGACCAAGGAGCTACATGAGTCACCTTCACCCAGATTACACACATTGGGACAATGTTTTAGAAAAGAGTAAATTCAGCTGGTGCTGGTGGTTTGCAATCCTAGCTACTCAGGAGGCTAAGATATGAAGATCGTGGTTCAAAGCCAGCCCTAGGCAGGAAAGTCTGTGAGATTCTTATCTCCAATTAACCACCAAAAAGCCAGAAGTGGAGCTGTGAGTGTTAGGCTTGAAATAGCACCCAGACCCTGACTGGCACAAAAAGAAAAAAAAAAAGGAACGAAAAGAGCAACTCCTCCTATATACCTGTTTTATTCATTTTTAGGACATGTAAAAAACAAATATTTTGGAAAGTTATTATATAACCAAAGTATCCATAATTAAAATTAACATTTATTGGCTTATATTATCACAAAAATAATTGTTAGAATGTCAAATGCCACTGTGTAGAAAAAGTTAGCAACGTAATAAGTATGAGGCATCCATCCATCTTCCTGAGCCTGAAGTTCCTTATCTGAACGAATAACAAAAATTCCTGCTTCTCCTTCTAGAATGGATTTATTTATAAATACAAATCCTCTTTTATTTTCACAAAAGGTATGTTGAATAGCCCTTCAGGCCTAGCAAACAAACATGACCCAGTTTTCCGATTTGACACATTTGTAAACCCACAAAAGTATGTCATGGCAGACAGCTTAGGTGCACCCCAGGCTTGGAGAGGTAGGAGGGTAAGGTTAGGAGGGAATTTAGTTAGTGAGAAACATGGGCTCACATCCCACAAATTAGCTTTGGAATTCACCCTGCCCTAAAATAAAACCAGATGCTATTGTGTGAACCAGAGAGAAATTGCCATTGTCATGCTGTCATTTAAGGATGGATATATGGATATATACTTAGCAGAACAAAATACCTCTTCATTTTTTTTTTTTTGGTGCTGTCCTGGGCTTTCATCAGGGCCTCGGTTCTTTTCTTGAGCTTTTTTGCTCAATGTAAGTACTGTACCATTTGAGCTACAGCTCTACTTGTGGCTTTTTTTATTTTTTATTTTTTGTTGTTTAATTGAAGATAAAGAGTCTCACAGACTTTTCTGCTTGAGCTGGCTTTGAATCATGATCTTCAAAGCTTAGCCTCCTGAGTAGCTAGGATTACAGGTTCTTGGCTTGGATCTCATCATGAATATACTATTTGAATATACTATTTGAAATACACCATTTGAATATACTATGGCAGATTATTATTATTACTATTTTGTGTGTGTTGGTACTGGGACTTGAACTCAGGGCCTTGTACTCTCTCTTAGCATTTTTCCACCCAAGGCTGATACTCTACCACTTGAACCAGACTTCCAATCCTGTCTTCTTTTTTCTTTGCTAGCTAATTGAAGGTAGGAATCACACAAACTTTTCTGTCCAGATAGCTTTGAACCATGATCCTCAGATCTCAACCTACAGAGTTGCTGGGACTGTGTGAATCACTGGTGCAGCTTGATTAATTTTCTTCCAGTGATTATTTTTGGGTTTTGTCTCCTTTCTCCTCCCTGACTGTAAACTTGGAATTTCTCCTAATAAAGACTTGTATGGAAGTCCTCACTATGAGATTTTTGTACCCATGAGTGACTTTTCTGGCACTTTTCTGTTTCTAGAGTAAGTGCTAATTCTAGACTAAACATTGGTCTCTGTTAATGGATCATGAACTACTACATGGTTCCTAATCTTTAGGACCTCCATGCTATACATTTCACATGCCTGTTTGGTATTTTTTCCCACTACTTCTTGGTTGATGAAACTAAACTGAAAAGATTCTGCATTACTGCTTTCCTAACTTCCTTGCTCTTCTGAAATCAACACACACACACACACACACACACACACACA
>NW_012274249.1:0-1223 GCF_000151885.1 Dipodomys ordii
GGGGGGGGGGGGGAGGGAGAATGTTCCAGGGTTTGTTTTTGGTGGTATTGGGGTTTAAACACAGGGTGTCACACTTGCTAGATGGCTGCTCTACCTCTTTTTTTGTTGTTGGTGGTTGTGGAGCTTGAATTCTGGGCCTGGACACTGTCCCTCCAGCTCTTCAGCTCAAGACAAGTGCTCTACCACTTGAGCCACAGTGCCACTTCTGGTTTTCTAGTGGTTATTGGATACAAGAGTCTCATGGACTTTCCTGCCCAAGCTGGTTTTGAACCATGATTCTCAGATCTCAGCCTTCTGAGTAGCTAGGATTATAGGCATGAGCCACCAGCGCCTGGTTTTGCTCTACCTCTTGAGCCACACTTCCAGCCCTTTTTGCATTGCTTGTTTTTTTTTATTTTTTGGGTCCGGTCATGGGGGCCTGAACTCTGGGCCTGGGAGCTGTCCCTCAGCTCTTCAGCTCAAGGCTAGCGCTCCACCACTTGAGCCACAGTGCCACTTCCAGCTTTTTTCTTTTTGCTTATGTGGTGCTGAGGAATCGAACCCAGGGCCTCAGGCTTGCAAGGCAAGCGCCTTACCACTGAGCCACCTTCCTAGCCCCTGCATTGCTTGTTTTTGAGATAGGTCATTGCTCTATGCAAAGGCTCATGCTTCCTTGGGTATGAGCCACCACACCCCTCCCCATCCCAGAGGCTCCCACACTTGCAATGTGTATGCAAGTGTCTCTACTTGTGATAGTAAGATGCACGTTTTCAATAGAAACCTGTTTGTAAGCAAATACAAAGTGGAATTTTAGGAATGTAAACCCTGTGGTGGTGGATTTTAAAGTAACTTGGTATTCCTCTCAGATGAGGAAATGTGTTCTTAGCATCACTCACCCAGCTGTGTGCACTGGTAGGAAGTGAGGGGTCTGTGAAATGACCCAGGGAATGGGTGTAGCTTCAAGCCCACACTTTGCTTCCTTTTTCTTAAACAAAAAATTATGGCTTAAAAAAAAATAGCTGGGTGCCAGTGGCTCACATCTGTAATCCCAGCTATTCAGGAGGCTGAGATCTGAGGATCATGGTTTAAAGCCAGCCAGGGCAGGAAAGTCCAGGAGACTCTTCTCTCCAATTAACTACCAGAAAACCAGAAGTGGTGCTGTGGCTCAAATGGTAGAGCGCTAGCCTTGAGCTGAAGAGCTCAGGGACACAGCCCAGGCCCAGCTCCACAACCAATCAAAAAAA
>NW_012274250.1:0-1537 GCF_000151885.1 Dipodomys ordii
AATTCCAAAGTTTGGGAGTTCAAGTCCTTCTCACTTAGGTCTTATAAGTAGTTAGTTGTAGCCAAAACTAATCCAATTAGGTCACAAGAGTAAATAAGTCAAAAAAGTCCTATGAGAGCTGTACTTACTATCTGCTCATCACAAACCCATTCATTTACTATGCTCTACATAGGAAAAAGCTAAACTGACATAATGTTCTGCTGTGTACCTACAAGAAATAAGATATTAATGATAGCGGTTTATAAAGACAAGTTCTTATTCCTAAAAATATATAATAAAGTCACTAATCTATGTATTATTTTATTTAACTTTGGAATTAGAAATATATACTTAGAAGATGGCTACACTGTAAGCAATATAGCATAAGCCCACTTTTTCATCTTTAAACCATCAGCCTACAGTTGCTCAATTTTACTTTGTTCAAACTGAAATGCCCAGAAATAAATTATTTTGAAAGAAGTATTAAGGGAATAAGGTAATACCTGGAGAAATGAATCTAAAAAGTGCCTTACCAAATGAAAATATAAAAGATGACAAGGACTACTAAATTTCTTTTAAAAAATTATGCTTAAGTAATATAAAGTATATATACTTAGATGTGCACATATAAAAATAATGTTGATGTATGACAATGTTTTGCTAATATAAATGAAAATGTATCCAGAAAACTAACTGAAAACTCAAGTAGAATTAAAACTTCCCTGCTGAACTTTGGCTAACTACATTTTATAGCCTGTAATCATAAAAGAAAATCTGATACATGTATAGTGTAAAAACAAAGTTAAGAAATTCTTAAGACAATCTGATTAAAACTCTTTAAAATTTATATGTAAAAAAGAATTTACTCCTTTTTATTTTTTTTTGGTCATGGGGCCTAAACTCTGGGCCTAGGCGCTGTCCCTCAACTCTTCAGCTCAAGGCTAGCGCTCTACCACTTGAGCCACAGTGCCACTTCCAGCTTTTACTGCTTATGTGGTGCTGAGGAATTGAACCCAAGGCAAGGCCTCATGCATGCAAGGCAAGCACTCTTCCACTGAGCCCCTTCCCAGCCCCAAAATATTTACTCTTCAAAATTTTTTTTACTCTTAAAACTCTTTATATGTGAACTTTATATGTAAAACTTTCTGTTGAGCCCCAAAATTTGCTTGCTAGTTTATCTACATTGCTGTGTAACCAATCTCTAGATCTTCCCTTTTTCTTCAAAGTGCACAAGAATAGAATGTGAATGGAGGCTAGGTTTACCTCTTTTAATGGTTTTCTTCATGAGTATATAAAATAATATCGTAGCTTCTTTTAACTAGTTTTGAGCATGAATTTCCTTTAAAGACTACTATAAGACCTTTTTCATGTTTACTTCTACAATATCCAGTTATATAAAGCATTCACTCAATGAACACTTCACGGTGCCCAAGTAAACTGTATAAAAAATTGGGGTTTGGAAGGTGGCTCAGTGGTAGAGCGCTTGCCTTGCATGCATGAGGCCCTGGGTTTGATTCCTCAGCACCACATAAGCAAAAAGAAAAAAGCCGGAAGTGGC
>NW_012274251.1:0-1276 GCF_000151885.1 Dipodomys ordii
CCCCCACCCCCACACCGACGTTGTAAAGCTCGTTTTGGACATGACAACTTGTTAAAAATAGTACGTGTTCTTAAGTCCCCAATATAGTCTTTGACTGTATTAACAGGGCTAAAATAGATGTTTGGTTATAAAGTAGGAGAGCTAGAGTTAAAATTTGACTTAGATACTTCATTTACCTCTGTAGGCAATGAATTCCATATTTTTAACATCTGTATATTCTTCTATCAAATAAGTTGGAAAATCAAGTGAGATAGTAAATTATCATCTTTTTTGTTCTACTTTTTGTGATTATTGTCTTTCAGTTTTTATACAAGGAATTTTAATTCAACATGTCATAATTAAAACATATATATAACATAATTAACACATGTATATATTTATGGGTTATAGCATGATGTTTAAAAACATGTACATATTGAATAATGCAAGTGATAGTACTTAGCATGCCCACACCCCAAATATTATTTCTTTGTGGTAAGAACATTCAGAGTGATCTTTACCAGTTGGTGTTAAATATAGACTATAATATTATTAACCTGCAGCTACAGACTATAATATTATTAACCTTTAACCCTAAGATATTATAGAATAACAGAACTTGTTCTTCCTATCTAACTGTAATTCAATCTTTCCCATCATCCCCCCCACACACACACCCTCCTCTGCCTCTGGAAGCTGTGACATCAGCTTCTTTTAGCTTCCATATATGAGTGATATTTGTCTTTCTATGCCTGGCTTAGTTCATTTCTATTCAGCTTAGTCACACATACATATAAAAGAAGAAAATATTCTATTTAAACTTTTCTCAACTAAAGAAGCAGGAAATCATCAAAATTCTTTTTCAGAAACAAGAAAAACTTCTATATGTCTATCTGATTAAATATAATGGTTAACTTGATTAAGTACTCTTCTAAGCACTTTTCCTGAATTAGCACTAATCTTAATAATAGTCCCTAACTAACAAGGCTGGAGACAAAGCCAGCTTGCCTCATGCCAGCCTGTGAGATCTGAACCATCATAGTGCAACCTCTAATTAACAATCACTGTAATGTGATTGGGGAAAATTCATATACAGATGAGTAGTCTCTCCTTATTAAAAAATAAAAAAGCGGCCGGGCGCTGGTGGCTCACGCCTGTAATCCTAGCTACTCAGGAGGCTGAGATCTGAGGATCAAGGTTCAAAGCCAGCCCGGGCAGGAGAGACCATGAGACTCCAATCTCCAATAAACCACCAGAAAACCGGAAGTGGCGCTGTAGCTCAAGTGGTAGAGCGCTC
>NW_012274252.1:0-2039 GCF_000151885.1 Dipodomys ordii
CGGGGGAGGAATGACGTCCTTCAATCTCATTTGACTGGTCAAAACCCAGAGACTTGGCCTTTGCCAGGTGTCATGCCCAGCTCTGCCCTGGTGGACATAGCAAGGGCAGAAGAGCTGCTGGCTGCTCTGAGAGACCTGCCTCCTTCACAGAAACACCAGCCCTTCAGACAGGACTAGAACAGGCTCTGACTTCTCACAGCACGCTCTCAAAACCCCCAAGATTTAAATCCTTCCAAAGTAAGAGGCTAGATAGGCTGTAGCCCAGGAGGAGTTCAGGGGCAGGGAGAAGTTGGCAGCAGTAGGATATTTCTGAACTCTGTTAATTTGAGAGAATGAACAGGCAGAATCCTATACTCAATCTCTCTTCTCTCTCTTCTTCAACCTCTAAACCATCGATCCTACACTCTGTGTCTCTTACCCCTTCTATCGGAGGCCAAGGGTGGATGGGCTGCAGGGAAGGATGGCTTCTGGGATCCTAGGGTTCTACTTGACTTTGACTGTGGAGGGCTCCAGCTCTCTCTGGAAGGTCTCTGATAATCTAGGACTTCCTCTTCCTCTTTCTTGAGGAGGAAATGAGTAAGTCTGAAGGTGGCAGAAATAGTTGCAGAACCAGGAAGAATTCACTCAGCTTCAGCCTACCATCTTACTAGTGCGATGGTATTGGCTGAGTCTTTTGTGTCCCTTCGCTCCATAGCTTTTCCCCCTATTTTGACCTAAACATTGGCATTCTCACTGGCACGGGCTGGGATGAGCTAAGAACAGCTCCACTCGTTATCAAGAGTTGTATTTTTGTATTGTCCTCTCTTTTACACAGAGTCTACAAGTGATGGACTGTGCAATGGGTTTATGTGGCAAACCTGTCTGCAAATAAAGCAAAGTAACCACTCATAGCAGGAGTGTGTTTAGTCCTTATTGGGGGAAGGTGTCTTCCAAAACCAGGTGGATGTGTGTACCTAAGGTGTTAGGAAGGTGCAGGAAGCAGGAATTAACATCAGAAATCTCTGAGCAATCAAGAGGATCTGACCTGGATTACCCAGTAATTGGTCAAGAAAGACAGAGACCTTAAAGAAGAGGGGGTCGTCTCTTCCTTCTTGAGATAAGCCATTCTGAGATTTTCCTTGGCTGCCTCCCTTTGGAGGGTCAAGTTCTTACGGTTTGGAGAAATCCACCCTGTTTTTGGCCTCATGACCCACCGTACCTGCTCCGAAGCTGCTCTTCACAATGAAGCCTAGCTCAGTCAGACCATCTTTTCCTCAGGAAGAAGAGTCCCAAAGCAGAAGGGCCAGCTGCATTCATCCCTTTGGCGATTTCCTCAACAGTTGCATTTTACTTGAGGAGGCCCACATTTGTCGACCAGGCTCATTAGGCAGGGATGTCTTTTCCAAAGCAGACTCCAAGTTAATCACTAAGGATTAGCTACATCCTATTGAAACATAAATTTCATTTTGGTCACTTAATTCCTTGCTGAGTCAGACTCTTGGTGTCCTAAAGTGTTCCAGAAGACTAGATTTTTTTCTTCCAAACAGAGTAAATAAGGATATTATGAAGGATTAAGATTCCCTTTTCTCTAGAAAGAAAGGGTGGGAGAAAAAGCTCATCTGGCTTGGACTGTAGGTGGCAGAAACCATTAAGATTCTTATTTATCTGTCTTGCTTCATGAGGCAAGGGCTCATCTTCTTGTTTATATGCACTGGTCTGTGGGTTGGCAGGAAAAAAGTAGAAGAAATCTTTAGCACAGAACACATCTCTGTTTGCAGCTGAGCTTCAGTAGGTACAACCAACAGAGTCAGAATCTGATCCTCTTGGCGCCAGGCTTTTCTGAAAACCCTCTCGTCTTGCCACTGGAATCCAGCAGCTTCCCTTCCTGGAATTCATCTTTCAAGCTAGTGGACTTTAGTGGGGTCATAATGGAACCAGTGCCATTTGCTTTAATCCAACAAATATCATAATACTGCTAGTTTAAACATCAGATACCAACACTGCAATGTACCCAAGAAAGCATGCTATCCAACTCCTCAGAAATGATGGTCCAGTCCCTC
>NW_012274253.1:0-2341 GCF_000151885.1 Dipodomys ordii
TGTATCCTTAAACAACTGGTTTTTCCCCATCTCCTCCACAAGTTATACTGACATCAAATATAGTGAAAGCAGGGGTTATACTGTGGGGGAGGGACACTTTCTAAAGAGAACGAAAGCACACATTCAACATGCCTCCAACCTACTCAAGGCTGTGAAATAGTGAGGACTTGTAACTAAAGACAAAGCATAAAGTAGGGAAGAAAAGTGGCCGAGGATGGAGATTTTCAAACCTTCCTTCTTGCTTATTCCTTAGAAGTACTACATGTGAAATAAACTGAGATATCCACTGTGTATACCTTGAAACATACTCAGTAAGCATCTTTTTTTCTTTTCTTCTTTTCTTTTCTTTTGTCAGTCATGGGGCTTGAACTCTGGGCCTGGGTTCTATCCTTCAGCTCTTAAGCTCAAGGTGAGCACTCTACCACTTGAGCCACAGCAACATTTCAGATTTTCTGATGTTATTTTATTGGTGACAAAGAGTCTCATGGTCTTTCCTTCCCAGGCTAGCTTTGAACCATGATACTCAGATCTCAGCCTCCTGAGTAGCTAGGATTACAGGCGTGAGCCACTGGTGCCAGCCTCAGTAAACAGTTTTAAGGACTGAAATATGAGAGTTTGGGGAAAGTGGCCTCCACAAGAAGCCAATGAGAGTGAAGCAAAGAACTCAGGACAATGGGAGAGGGCTGAATAGCTGTTCCATGTCTGAGTGGGGGACTGTAGTGCACTATAGGGTTCATACACTGCAAGAGATGTCTTCAGTTTCTTTTTCTTACATTTATTTTTGAAACATTGCAGATAGCCTCAACAGGAAGGCCTTAGGCTCAGCAGGCAAAACCTTTGCCAGGACACTGAAGGCAGTTAAACTGTTATATTTTCTACATTGGCCCATATGGTCAGTGATATGTATGGGTGACACCTGGCTACTCAGAGCTCCCATTCATTCTTCAGTTTTCATAGGCCTATGAAATGTCAGATGTGAGTTCATAAAAAGATGGTATCTGAATTCCCACTTAGGAAAAATACATTCTTAAAAGTCAACAGTGTCTTTTAATTGTTAATTTCTAGGTTATGTGGTCAAACAAAAGAAAAAGCTCAAGTAATATTTATTTTTGGAATTATAAATGTTGGTCACAAAACATTGGTTGCATAATATTACATGAGATTCTTCTGTATTGAGCCTTCTATCCCTATACTGACCAGAGTTTGAAAGTTAGACCTGACGTTACAGTCTATCTTGCTTTTGTTAAACTCTGTGTTTAACAATAAGTAAGTCAACTTCTAGTTGTATGAAAGTAAGCAGTGTGAATATAAGATAGACATCATATAACACTTGCCTCTTTTTAGAGTATGAGGATCCCACACATTTCACCAAAGGTTATCTATGGCCACTTAGGGAATAGCAGTGTGCCTGTTAACCATCATTACATTGTTTGCAATTAAAATAAAATTGCCAGGTGTAGAGTGAAAGAAATTCCAAAATGAAACCAATATTTGGAAGTTCATACTTAATGCAGGTTTTAGATTAAATTTACTTTTATATTTGCTTTCCATCTTCCAGGTTTAAACCTCCATCACTTCAAATATAACACCCTCACCCAAGAGTTCCATAAGAATGGTTCTCCCATCTAGGAAAGACTCAAGTGAACATTCAAGAGGAGATCTAGCATAGGTTGAGCTTTTCCATAACTCTTTTTTCCTTTCTGTTGCTGTGTTAGTCTCTCTAGGTCTTGTGTACACACACATTCACACCTATTTGGGGACACAGAAGTGTACTGCTTGCCTTTGTGCAAAGTAAGTTGCAACAGAAAAATGTTGATATGAAATTGAAATCATCAGGTTAACTAATGATTCTAGAGGCTACATTTTATTGAATGCCATTCTGAAAGATACAATTCCCTTCCTCTTTTAGGATATTTGCATGAGCCACTAGAAGTCTCAAAATCTGTTAGACAAAAAACAGGATTTGAAGGCAAAATTCAAGGCCTGAAAATTGTAGTCACTCAGTGGTTCATGTTATAATTGAGAAAAATGGTGAAAATAAGTTATTTTCAGATCTCTTGTTTCTTTTCTTTGTGGTTTTCTTATCATTCTGAAAGTACTGAATTGATCTGGTTCCTAGAGATCTCCTGGACATAGAAACAATCTAAAATAAATTTGTTTAAAATTTCTTTTAAAGCAATCTGTTATATGAGGTTGTGATCATTTGTCTTTTGGCAGTAACAACTAGTTATGCCCAAAACGGATCATAAATAAAGTCTATTTTTTGGGGGGTCTGGTCGTGTGGCTTAAACTCTGGGCCTGGGCACTGTCCCTCAGCTCTTCAGCTCAAGGCTAGTGCTCT
>NW_012274254.1:0-1983 GCF_000151885.1 Dipodomys ordii
TCTGTACAGTATTTTCACAATAAAAAATGAAAAAATGTGGTATAGATGCACAATGGAATTTTACTCATCTATTAGAAGGATATTGTACCATTCATAAGGAAATGGAAAGTCTTGGAAATAATTATCTTAAGTGAAGTAAGCCAGACCTCGAGATACATTTTAAAAGAAGGGAAAGACTACAGGCCCCAAGAGGAAATATCCTTGAGAACAAATGAGGAGAACCAGCGAAGAGACTCAGTTTATACCCATATCTTTGGGAGAACTATTGATTAGTTTACACATTCACATTCAGTGAGATGTGTTTAAGTTCACATAACTAACCTTATTTTCCCTAAATAATAAAAAATCCTACCAAAAGCTTCTATAGATAACTGTTAACAGCACATTTCCATGTACCTCCATCTTCATTCCTTTGCATACATAACTGGAATTTACAAATAACCTTCTGAATGCACTTTAGTAGCTTTCTACACTAGCTCCACATCTAAGCTTGCTGAAGAAACACATGATCATTCATTCTAGTAACAGGAATTAACCCATAACCATAGTTAATCTCAGTCTAGAGATGGGGATTAAAAATATGTAAACAAGGGAAAAGTGCTGTTTGCATATGCATCTAAGTTACTCACTAAAGTTGAACCCACAAAGAAGGACAAAGCGAATGTTTACCAGGAGAGCAGCAGACACAGGAGCAGAGGGGAGAAATGGGCACCTCAGGGTGGGGGCATCTCCGGGACAGGAGCAAGTGAACAGCGCGCAAAGGTTAAGGAGGAATTTGCTGCTAAAAGGCAGAGGAGAAATGTCAAGCCAGAAACCAGAATACATACCCAGGATTGGCCTTGTCGACATGGGAGCTTTTATCTGGAGAAATCTTCGCAAGATCCAACAGAAAACTGAAAATCGATATGTTTTTCATGTCATTGACATTCAACATTTTTATATTCTCGACATTTCTGTTGAGAAGTATCATCATGTTTCATCAATTCTGCCAGCCAGCTCACCATTCCCCATTTATCTGCTTCTGAAAAAGAAAACAACCAAATTCCCCTTTTGTACATGAAGTTACATCGAATTCAAAATAAGAACTGAGGCCCAGAAAGCAGCCCTTGTCCATCTGCCCCCCCAAACCTTCACCCACTAGCCTGTGTCTACTGCTCACACACTTCTTTTTATGGGATTGGATGTGGCCTTAATCCACATTTATTTCCTCTCTCTGAACAGCTTTTCCTTGTTTGTGGACAAGATGCTAAAGAATTTGCCCCTTATTCACCATTTCTCTTCCTTAATCTGTCAGTCTGGATCCTGTACACCACACTCCACAGCACTCCGTGCCAGGAGGTGCTTTCCTTGGCCTAACTTGAGCTTTGCCTCCAGGTGTTACCCTAACCTGGTCTCACGGGTTCTGACCTCATTTTTTTACTTCTAACAGAACCGATATATTGAATTCTGTGACACATATCTCACTATTTTTTCTTTTCTTTTCTATGTGAAAATACCGTACAGAGGGGTTACAATTACACGGGCAAGGTAATGAGGACATTTCTTATCAAGCATTGTTGCCTCCTCCTTTGTTGCCCCTTCCCATCCCTTCCCATCTCCCCCCCAACCCCTGCCCCGCTTTCCCTCCCCACCCCCACCCCCCACCGCCAAAGTTGTAAAGTTCATTTTTCGACATAACGTCTTGTCTTGTACATCTCATTGCTGCAATGGGTCCACCTGTATCCCTATTTAAACAATTTGTTTTTTCCCTTTCCCTCCACAAATTATACCAACGTCAAATACAGTGAAAGCAGGGGTTATACTGTGGGGGAGGGACATACAAAGCAACAAAGAAATCATCTTATAAATATGTTAGAAACAATCACAAGAAAGGGCTTGGAAGGTGGCTCAGTAGTAGAGTGCTTGCCTTGCATGCCTGAGGCCCTGGGTTCGATTCCTCAGCACCACATAAGCAAAAAGAAAAAAGCCGGAAGTGGCACTGTG
>NW_012274255.1:0-1975 GCF_000151885.1 Dipodomys ordii
GGGGAGGGGGGAGGCTGGGAAGGGATGTGAAGGGTAAACCAAAGGGGAGGCTGCAATGCTTGGTAAGAAATGTATGCATTATCCTGCCCATGTAATTGTAACCCCTCTGTACAGTATGTTCACAAATAAAAAATAAATAAAAATAAAAAAATAAAAATAAAATAAAATGTCTTGCCCATAGGCCCAGAGCAAGGAAACAAGACACAAGCTGTCAAGAAACCTCCTGGGCCCAGAGCCTAGGGTCTGGCCATACCCGTTCTAAACAGCAGCTCTCCATCTCCTATGCACATGCCTGGCCCCTGCCTTTCCTGTCAAAGGGCAGGAATGCAGGGGGACTAGGAAAGCAACGTTCAAATGTCTGTGTCCAGGTCTAGCTGGAAAACCTTCTCCCAAAGTTTGTAGAGCCTTCCTTTCAACACAGACCCTCTCTAACCACCACCCCTTCCACATCCATCACCAGTTCTCTGCCCACAGAATTACTCTGTCTATAAATATTTGATGAGGGTTTGCAAGAAATCCTTTATTCAACAGCTCCTTCCAGAATGTGCCTCTAAGCTTAATAATTGTGATGGGGCTAGCTTATGTTGAAATTGAATAACTCAAAGCTTTGTTTTCAATTCAAGGATGCTTGTTTATTTTATTTCTTTAGAATCACAATTTCAGCAAGAAGAGTCTCTTAAAGGCCTTTTCTGCAATTTCTTTCCTGTGCTGTAAAGATTGTGACATCTCAGATTACATATGAAAACCAAATTCAGGTTTAAAATAATTTTGGAGCTGCAACTTTCTTCCTAGAATAGTGTTTTATTTCATGGCGTTATATAACCATACATACTATATCTTTTTACAGATACATTGTTACTTATAACATTGCTATCGAATTGGAAACAAAGTAGGGCTTTCTTTTTCTTTTTTTGCTATAAAACGAAGATATAAATTTTCTTTTAAAAATGTGAAATCTGGATTGGGCACTGTGGGACACAATTGTAATCCAAGCTATACAAGAGGTGTGGGAAGAAGGCTTGGCAGTGAGAACAGACCAGAGAAAAGAGCAAGAACGATCTGGAAAATATAGCTAAAGCAAAAGTGACCACGTGTGAAGCTCCAATCACAGTAGGCCACTGGCCTCAGAGATCTTTCCACGGCTGTGAAATGAAACTTCTCCTATGCCACGGTTGCAAATGCTCCTTGCTACTGTATTCAGGATCTCTTTTCTCCTCTTGGTTAATCACTTCTTTTCTTCTCCTTTGGTAGCTCTCTAGTCTGAACTCAAGACTTCCCAATTACTGAGTATTCTTGCCACTTGAGTCATGATTCCAATCCTTCCTAGCTCTAGTTATTACCGAGATAGAATCATGCTTCTTCCCCAGCCTAGTCTGACCATGATTCTTCTACTTAAGCTTCTTGCTATAGCCAGGATGGCAGGCATGTACCAGCAACTGGTTAAGATAGGGTTGTATGAACCTCTTTTCTTGGGCTGGCCTTTAAGGACTATTCTCACAATATCTGCCTTCTAAGCAGCCAGGATTGCAGGTGTAAGCCACTGCACTTGGCTGTATTTGATTTCTTGCTGCATCATTGTCTTAAGATTTCAGTGTATCAGGTCAGGCTATAAGTTACCCTGGTGGGTGATTTCTTTAGTGATATTTTCTATACTTACACAATTTTCAGCTTAAAAAAACCACCATGTAGGTTTCCCTTATTTGTAATATCTAGCATATGTCTGAGTCAAGCAGAAAAGGTCAGATAAGGTAATGTTAGGGAAATGAACCCTAAGATATGTATTCAAATGTTTTTTTCTTTCATGTGATTGTTTCTAACACATTTATAAGATTATTTCTTTGTTGCTTTATATGTCCCTCCCCCACAGTATAACTAACCCCTGCTTTCACTGTATTTGATGTTGTTATAATTTGTGGAAGGGAAGGGAAAAACAAATTGTTTAAATAGGGATACAGGTGGGCCCATTGCAACAATG
>NW_012274256.1:0-1650 GCF_000151885.1 Dipodomys ordii
CGCCACTTCCAGCTTTTTTCTTTTTGCTTATGTGGTGCTGAGGAATCGAACCCAGGGCCTCAGGCATGCAAGGCAAGTGCTCTACCACTAAGCCACCTTCCCAGCCCCAAGTTTTTTTTTTGTTTTGTTTTGTTTTAAGATAAGGTCTTACCACGTAGCTCAGATTGGCCTTGAACTCACTATGTAGACCCATGATCCTCCTGCCTCTGCCTCCTGAGTGCTGAGACTACTGTTGCGCACCACAACAGAACGTTCCAGCCAACCAATATTAATCAAGTACCTGCCAAGTAGCAAACACTGTACCAGACACAGTGGCAAGTAAGATAAAGTCCCTCTCCTCCTAGAGCTTATATTAGTCTGAGAGGTAGACACTAAACAAAATCATACATAATTCTAGGTCACAGTAAGTAAAACTGAAGAAAATAAAGCTGTAATACCTGATCTTTTCTTAGGTAGCAATCTCATAGTCATGAAAGGTCACATGTCTGCCTTAATGCTGGCTCATAGCTGGCATTTGATAAAGGCTACTGGATTGATGCATTCACAGATAAGCAAATGGACATGGACAGATCGAATTTAACGTTTATTCTTACTGGGGCACACCACCGGCTCATTTTGGTAATCCTGACTACTCAATGGGCTGAGATCTGAGGATCACATTTCAAAGCCATCCAGAGCAGGAAAGTCCATGAGAGTATCTATATAGTTAACCAGCAAAAAGGTGGAAGTGGAACTGTAGCTCAAGTGGTACAGGACTAACTAGCCTTGAGCATGAAAGTTCAGGCACAGTGCCAACCAAGGCTCTGAGTTCAAGTCCCAGGACTGGCATCAAAAGAAAAAGAATCTCATTCTAGATTCCTATTACCCTTCAATGAAAATTCATTGGTTTAAATATACTTAGCCTCTTGTGTGTCAGACACAGTGATAGACTCTGGGAAGATGAGTAAAAGAATCCTTGCCTGCCAAGAGCCGGTGGGTCACGCTCAGGAGGCTGAGTTCTGAGGATCACAGTTCAAAGCCAGGACAGGCAGTAAAATCTGTGAGACTCTTATCTCCAATAAACTGCCAGAAAACCGGAAGTGGCTCTGTAGCTCAAGTGGTAAAGTGCTAGCCTTGAGCTGAAGAGCTGAGAGACTGTGCCCAGGCCTAGAATTTAAGCCCTTAGGGAGTTCATATGCATACTTATAAAGAAATCATGACCATCTCATAGAAGTGTTCATGTCCTGTTCTGTGCTTAATTGGTGGTAAGGGGTGGGCACAAGAAAACAGCCCCACAAAAAGTTAAAATTTGGGCTGTCTCTTGAAAGGCTTACCTGAAGACAAGAAGTCTAGAAGACTGAAGACACAGAAGTCTAGAGACCATCTAGACATCTAGACTTCTTAATCTTTCTTTTAATTATTATGTTGTTCAGGCTAGCCTCAAATTTCTGATCATCCTGCCTCAGTCTCCCCAAAAAGCAGTGATTACAAGCATACTCTATACCTGGTTTGTCAAGACACTATTTTTGGGGGGGGTCCGGTTGTGGGGCCTGAACTCTGGGCCTAGGCGCTGTCCCTCAGCTCTTCAGCTCAAGTCTAGCACTCGCTCTACACTTGAGCCACAGTGCCACTTCTGGCTTTTTTCTTTTTGCTTATGTGGTGCTGAGGAAT
>NW_012274257.1:0-2352 GCF_000151885.1 Dipodomys ordii
AATCAAAACAACATTGAGATACCACCTCACCCCAGTTAGAATGGCTATAAGCAAGAACTTTAATAACAACAGATGCTGGAGGGGATTGGACAGAGGGAACCTTACTGCATTGTTGGTGGGAGTGTAAACTTGTTCAACCACTTTGGAAAGCAGTATGGAGGTTCCTCAAAAGACTCCCCTATGACTCAGCAATCCACTTTCGGCATTTACCCAAATGTTTACAAACAAGACCACACTAAAGCTATCAGCATAACCATATTTGTTGCAGCATTATTTACCATAGCTACAATATGGAATCAACCCAGATGCCCCTCAGTAGATGAATGATCAAGAAAATGTGGTATATATACACAATGGAATTCTATGCCTCCATCAGAAAGAATGACATTGCCCCATTTGTTAAGAAATGGAAAGACTTGGAAAAAATTATATTAAGTGAAGTAAGCCAGGCCCACAGAATCATAGGTCCCATGGTTTCCCTTATTTGCAATAACTAGTATATGTCTGAGTCAAGCAGAAAATGTCCGATAAGCTGATGTTAGGGAAATGAACCCTAAGATATGTATTCAAATGTTTTTTTTCTTTCATGTGATTGTTTCTAACATATTTATAAGATTATTTCTTTGTGGCTTTGTATGTCCCTCCCTCATGATATAACCCCTGCTTTCACTGTATTTGATGTTGGTATAATTTGTGAAGGGGAAGGGGAAAAAATCGTTTAAGTAGGGATACAGGTGGACCCATTGCAACAACAAGATGTCCAAGTGGTTATGTCGAAAATGAACTTTACAACTTTGGGGGGGGAGAAGGAGGATTAGGTGGGGGGGCTGGGGGAGGATTGGAAGGGATGGAAAGGGGAAACAAAGGAGGAGGCTACAATGCTTGATAAGAAATGTACTCATTATCTTGCCCATGTAATTGTAATCCTTCTGTACAATATTTTCACAATAAAAAATTAAATTAAAAATAAAAATAAATAATTAAATAAAATATTGAGTACATTAAAGGAGGACAATAGATAAACTCGCCTATGGAAAATTTTGAAATGTTAAAAACTTCTCTCCAAAGACTCAAGTACAAAAGTAGACAAATATGTAACCTTCCAGTAGAAAGCATGGCAAGGAAATGCCATCGCTGACAGATGAAATCAATTTTAGAGCCAACCCCACCAACAAGCATTCCATAATGGTGAAGAAGTTGGTTTTCTAGAAGGATATTTGACTTGCTACTGTGTACCTATTTAATAACAGAGCTTCACAAGGCATGCATCAAAAATGGACACAAAGGAGGCAAATAGACAATTATAATCCAAATTTTCAACAACATTCTGTAAATAACTGATAGAACAAGCAAGAAGAAGAAATCAAATACTACAAAATATATTGGGATTAATGAATATTAAATTATAACATCAACCTTGAGGGGTTTGCCTAAATAGTGTTACAGAGAAATAATTATAGATTTAAATTTATATAGTACATAAGGAGAAAATACAGCAAAATCTCTGGCTTTCCCATGGCACAGTGTGGCAGGAGAGATGTAAGAGAATTTTAATGAAACTGATTGGATAGGGCTGGAAAATAGTAATGAAGATTTTAAGTGAAGTAAGCCACACCCAGAGAGACAAAGGGCACATGTTTTCTCTTATATGCAGAATTTAGATCTAATTTATAAATATATGTATAAACGTATATAAGGTCATGTGCATATATACACAACCATTAGCGCAAGTATGGTTGATGCAGAATTCTAATGGCATAACTGCTTTGAACTTACAGTTTCACAAGATGAACATTGGGAATTTGGAACTTGAGATGTCAGGTGGGTAGGGTGAGGCCAAAGGAATGGGGGAGGGGGAAAATACAGAAGAATGGAGAGAGATAGGATGGTTGGATCCATTTATAATATACAATGTAAACATGTGAAAATGAAACGAGGTAGCTTGAGGTGATGGATACGCTTGGGAGAGATGGGGGAGATGACGGAGGGGTGATATTGATCAAGATGCATAGTACTTATAAACTGACAGGCTGAATTGAAGCCCCAGTAGCACAACTACTGAAAGATAATGATAAAGAAAAAGGGCTGGGTATAAGTGGTGGTTCACACCTGTGATCCTATCTACTGAGGAAGCTGAGATCTGAGGATGGAGGTTCAGAGCCAGCCAGGGCAGGAAAGTCCATGAGATTCTTAATTCCAATTAACCACCAAGAAGCTGGAAGTGGAGCTGGGTGGTAAAGCTTTGAGCCAAAAAGCTCCGGGACAACAGCACCAGGCCCTGAGTTCAAGACCCCGGATAAGCACAGGAAGGAAGAAAGGAAGGAAGGAAGGAAGGAAGGAAGGAAGGAAGGA
>NW_012274258.1:0-4492 GCF_000151885.1 Dipodomys ordii
CAGCTCTTCAGCTCAAGGCTAGCGCTCTACCACTTGAGCCACAGCGTCACTTCCAGCTTTTCTCTTTTTGCTTATGTGGTGCTGAAGAATGGAACCCAGGGCCTCTGGCATGCAAGGCAAGCGCTCTACCACTAAGCCACCTTCCCAGCCCTATTTGAGTAATTTCTATGGTATGCTTTGTTATTGAGAACTAGCTTGATTCCACCGTGGTCAGATAGAGTACAAGGGATTGTCGATCCTCTTGTATTTGCTTAAATTCTTTGTATGAACGATGATATGATCTATTTTGGAGAAAGTTCCATGGGCTGCTGAGAAAAATGTATACTGGATTGTTGTTGGG
Organism: Dipodomys ordii; assembly: GCF_000151885.1. NCBI lineage: Eukaryota > Metazoa > Chordata > Mammalia > Rodentia > Heteromyidae > Dipodomys > Dipodomys ordii. Next base: position 341 of record NW_012274258.1, read on the forward strand.
TGGAAAACTCTGTAAATGTCAATTAAGTCCACTTGAGATATGGCATCATTCAATATGGAAGTTTGTCAATCCTCTGGTTGGTAGACCTGTCCTTTGGTGCGAAATGGAGTATTGAAGTCTCCTAGTAGTATTGTATTTGGATCTATTTTTTCCTGTAAGTCTGAGAGTATTTGCTTAATGTATTAGGGTGTCCCAATGTTTGGGTGATAATGGTGATATTTTTTCTTGGATTGTTCCCTATATTAATATGTAGTGTCCTTCTTTATCTTTTTTTTTAATTTAATTTTATTTTATTTGTGAACATACTGTAGAGAGGGGTTACAATTGCATGGGCAGGATAATGCGTATATTTCTTACCAAGCATTGCAGCCTCCTCCTTTGTTTACCCTTCCCATCCCTTCCCAGCCTCCCCCCTCCCCTCTTCTTTATCTTTTTGTATTGATTTTAATGAAACGTTGATTTTGTCAGATATCAGGATGGCAACCCCTGCCTTCTTGCTGGAAGCATTTGCATGGTAGATATTCTTCCATCCCTTCATTAGGACTTTTTTTTTTTTGGTTGTGAGATCGGTCTCTAGAAGAGAACAAATTGATGGATCTTCTTTTCTGATCCAATCTGCAGTTCTTTTTCTTCTAAGTCATGAACTGAGTCCATTAATATTTATGGATATTTTTCCTGTAATTTTCTTGCTTTCTTCTTTCCTCCTATGCTTACCAAGTTTGTCTTCTAGTGATGTCTGCCTACTGTGGATCCCTGATCTTCATTATTTTCTTCAGATTGTGTTCCCTCTCTTAATATTATTTTTAGTGCTGGCTTAATTTATTTTTCTTTACTGTTAAAATTTTAGTTTCTCTGTTGAATGCTAGCTTCACTGGATGTGCCAGTATGGGTTTGCAGTTATTGGTTCTCAGGGCTCAGATGGTACTTTCCTAGGGTTTCCTTGCATTCATTGTCTGTGTGGAGAGACCTACAGTGATTCTCATTTTTTTTTTTTTACCATTGTAGTATAACTCCTTGTTTTTGCCACATGCAAGATCGTTTCTTTATTGTTCAGATCTAGCATTTTTTTACTATGATATGCCTAGAGGTGTTCCTCCTGGGATCCTGTTTACTAGGTGTTCTGTATGGGTCTGTTATGTAGGTAAGATTTTCTCTTTTAAGATTGGGGAAATTTTTGGTGATAATCTCATTGAATAAGTGTTGCATCCCTCTGTTCGGTATTCCTCACCTTCATCAACCGAGTTATATGAAGGTTAACTTTCTTTGCACTGTATGCTTGTTCTCGGACTTCCCTTTGGCATAGTTTGAGTGTTCCCCCCCACCCCCCATATCTGTGACTTTTTTTTCCAGTTGCTGCATTTTGTCTTCAGGACCTGATAGCCTATTTTACTTCTATTCTATTCTACTCATTCACTCTATTAATTATGGCTTTCATTGTGGTTTGCATGGAGGAAATTGAACCATTTATGATTTCTGTGTTCTTAAAGTATTGTCTTTTAAAGAGGTGTGTACTGCATCTATTTTTGAGCACATCACTTATTTGAAATCCTGGGTTTCTTTTGATAATTTGTTTCTTTGTTCTTTAAATTTCTGGTCCATTTCTCCCTTTAATTCTTTTTTTTTTTTTTTTTTGGTCGGTCGTGGGGCTTGAACTCTGGGCATGGGCGCTGTCCCTGCGCTCTTCAGCTCAAGGCAAGTGCTCTACTGCTTGAGCCACAGCACCACTTCCAGTTTTCTAGTGGTTTTTATTGGAGATAAGAGTCTCACGGACTTTCCTGCCTGGGCTTGCTTTGAACCGTGATCCTCAGATCTCAGCCTCCTGAGTAGCTAGGATTACAGGTGTGAGCCACCAGCGCCTGGCTTCCCTTTAATTCTTGTCATTGCCTCTATCATCTCCTGGATGTGGCTTGTCTTCCATTTCTTTGTCACTTTCACTGGAGTTCTTCCCTGGGTGGCTGCTGGCCTTTGGGGATGGTTTGCTGTCTTGGCTGTTGAAGAATCTTGTAATTTTTCACCGATTTTTGTACGAGGATTCCAGAATTATTGGAGACCAATCCCAAGCTTTGACTGCTTTGGTCAATAGGTGGCTGCCTTTGCTTGGTCTGGGTTGACTCCTTGGTAAATTGTTGAAGCCTGTTAGCCCTGGGCTGGCTGAGACTTTGCCCGGTTCTATTGGAGGAGGGCCCGCCCTCCAGCTGCTAGTCTGACTAACACAGGGCTTACTCTTGTTAGATTCTGGTGGGCAGACATACTCTACCCTCTGTTGAGGCGTGCACTCAGTTCCTGGGCTCCTGCCTGGGACACAGGTGGGGCTCGTTTAGCCACCTGCTGGAACCCACTGGCAGTTCCCGATTTCAGCCAAGGACCTGTCTCCTAGACTGTTCCCACTCCCTCCCAGGGCACTCTTGGCAAAACCAGGTGGCTGGATGTATTCCACCAATTGCTGGAGCCCACTAGCTGTTTCCTGGCTTTAGAGTGGCCTGAGCTGCCCTATACCCAGCCCGTGACACACAGGTCAGGCTCCTTCTACCGCCGGCTACTGAGGTCCGAGAGCGCTGTTCCCAGCTTCAGCCAGGGTCTCCTGGACCTGGGCTGCTGGGTCTCCTGCCCTGGACACACAGGTGGGACTTCTGCCACTGGCTGCTAGGGCCCATGCACCGCGTTCCTGACATTAGCCACGGACTGGCCGCATCCGAGCTCCCTCCCAGGGGCGCTCTTGGGTGGGCTCCACTGATTGCTAGGGCGCTTGCACAATTCCCAGCTTCAGTGGGACCAGTAGCCCAGGTGGTAGGGGGAGGGGTCTGGGTCAAGCTCTGGGGGTTACTTCCAGTGCTGGTCTACTGTGTGTGTGTGTGTCGCCCGTGGGGTATTCACTTATCCTGGAACTTGTAGGGAGCTAGCCAGTGGTTCTGTGGCACATCGCTGTTTCTGTGTGCTGTAGGTCTCTGGTTGCCACTGCATTCTGAGTTCCATTGAGGTGATTGTGGGCTGGGCTGGGGAGGTGGGGGAGGCTCTGGGTCTGAGATTCACGGTTCTGTTTCTGTTTATGTTCTGTGTCTGGTGCCATGGGCGTTTTCTACGCTGGCGTTCTCTGGACCACTGTGGCTCTGGGGTCCCTGGCAGCCATGGGCCGGGTCCCTTTGAGCCACGCTGCCAGCGACGGGTGGGGGCAGGGTCTTTGTGCAGGTTCTGAGCTCTGAGGTTTCTGCCTTTGTTTACATGGTCCGGGTCCGACACTGGCATCAGACCGTGAGAGTTTTCTATACTGCCATTTTGTGGACTGCTGTGGCCCTGGGGTCCCTGGTGGCTGCGGGCTGGGCTGCTTTGGTGGCTTGGTGTGGAGCTGTGTCCCCAGTGAGCGAAAGGTCTTCGTGCTTTTGTGTCTTTGGGTAGGTTCTGTTTTTTTTTTTTTTTTCTTTCCTTCTTTCATTTCCTGTATTTCTCTGGGTGTTTGCCTTTTTGCTGTTGTGGGTCTCTTGTGGAGACTGAGTGTTGGAACTCTATTTGGTTGGAGAGTGCTGTGGTGTTTCCCTACTGTTCCATCTCCATCTTGGATCCCCACTTCCATTCTGAATTTTACAGTGGCTGTTAAGATAGTTTGCTTACTTTCTCACTGTTTTTCTATTTGAGTTTCTGTATTTTCACAATGCTTTGGCCCTGATAGTGGACATTTAAATTTATTTGAGATTTATGGATCAGTAATTCTTTTTTTTTCTTGGGGGGTACTGGGACTTGAACTCAGGGCCTTCCATATGCTAAACTTTTTTTGCTCCTGGCCAGTGAACTACCACTTGAGCCATGCCTTTAGTCATGGATCAGAAATTCTGAAATATTTTTAGCCACCATTTCTTTGCTTATTGACCCTTTTCCCTTCTTTTATATCTTTCTGAAAACCTGATTAGAGTGAGTACACTGTTACATGCTGATTGTCTTTTTTTTTTTTTTTACAGGAGGGGAGAGTACTTATGTTTGAACACATGGTTTTGAGATTGCTAAGCAGTAGGCACTCTGCCATTTGAGCCATGATCCCAACAACCTTTTTTGGTTTAAATTAAATATTTTTCAGGCAGTTCCTTCCTTCCTTCCTTCCTTCCTTCCTTCCTTCCTTCCTTCCTTCCTTCCTTCCTTCCTTCCTTCCTTCCTTCCTGTCTT
>NW_012274259.1:0-1383 GCF_000151885.1 Dipodomys ordii
AAAAAAAGAAGTAAGTTTGTTAAATCTTCAATGGCAGGGATGGGCTAAGTGTATAATCACAGTCTATTCATTGGATGAAATATGTGGCATCTAATATATGTCAATGAGCTTTAAAATAAAATAGAAATGCTTATAAAATAAAGAGGAAAAATCACAACTACAATGAAACAAACTTACCTTTAATCCAAGCACTGTAAAAACGTAAAGAACTAAAAGACCTGGAAGAATACTCTGCAGTAGTTATTTGTCTAACACATACTTCTCATCATAGTAGGAAAGGATAGTTCCTTTTCTGTATTTCTGAGAGAGAGAGAGAGAGAGAGAGAGAGAGAGAGAGAGAGAGAGGAGAGGAGAGGATGGTTCTAGGATTTGAATTCAGGGGCCTCACACTCATGTTTAGCGGTTTCCTGCTAAAGGCTGATGCTCTACCATTTTAGCTACATCTCTACTTTTGGCTTTGGATAGTTAATTGGAGATAAGAATCTCACAGATGTATCTGCCTGGGTTGGCTTTGAACCTGGATCCTCACATCTCAGCCTCCTGAGTAGCTAACATTACAGGCATGAATCACTAGTGCCTTGCCTCCTTTTCTGAATTTCTATATAAATAGGAGTAAGGGGAAAAGATATAGATAGATTAGATAGATAGATAGATAGAGATATATGTATGTGTATATGTATATCTATATTTACAGGCATATGTCTATATTTACACTTTTGTTCTTTTGGTAATGAAAAGGGAGATGAGATGGAATGAAAGGCACAGTAATAATCAGCAGAATCCTGCTGCCACACCTGAAAGACAATCAGAACCAAGAGAACTGCCAGACAGACAAAAGTCATGAAGATGAAAGAGATTTGAAATGCAGACTAGGACTAACTTGGTTGTTCAGATGTTATTTTTCTAGTCAAAGAAAAATAGCATGAGTGATGAGGATTTAACTATTTGCTTATTGAAAACTTATTTCCAAAATGGTTTATATTGTTTCATGGGCGTCTTCATTATCCATAAGACATTAAAACCATCTGTTTGGCTGGGTGGTAAAGCAGGTGCTCTGTATGCAAGAGCTCCACATGCTGGATTCAATCCCTAGCATCGAAATCCAAAACAAAAATCACACATCTTTTCTAGGGGAGCTATCCTTCTTTCTTATTTATTTGTTTATTTGTTTGTGCTAGACCTGGGGCTTGGACTGAGGGTCTGGGTGCTGACTCTGAGCTTTTGTGCTCAAGGGTAGCATTCTATCACTTGGAGTCACAGCACCATTTCCAGAGTTTTGGTAGTTAACTGGAGATAAGAGTTTCATGGAGGGCTGAGAAGGTGGCTCAGTGGTAGGGCACTTGCCTTGCATGCCTGAGGCCCGGGGTTCGAGTCCTCAGCACC
>NW_012274260.1:0-1830 GCF_000151885.1 Dipodomys ordii
CCACAGGCCCCGCCGATCTCTCCGACGCAGACACCAGAGCTCTGGCTGCTGTGGCAGCAGTGGTGGCAGCAGCTGCTGTGGCAGTAGTGGTGGCAGCAGTGGCTGCTGTGGTAGCAGTGGTGGCAGCAGCTGCTGTGGCAGTAGTGGTGGTGGCAGCAGTGGCTGCTGTGGTAGCAGTGGCGGCAGCAGTGGCTGCTGTGGCAGTAGCGGTGGCAGTAGCCAGCAGTCTGGAGGCTGCTGCTGACCTGGGCCATGAGGACCTCAGAGAAGCAACAATGCTGGAGGAACTAAAGTGAAGAACACCTGCTCAGCTCTGCTGGACTTCCGCTCTCCATCCATGACCTCCACATCTTGGGCTCTGACATGCTGAAATCATCTGGTAGAAGATTCTGCTACTCTGTCCCACCAAATGCTGAGGCTCCCACTTGTTTGTTGCCAAACAATAAAGTCTGTCCTACCAAGCTTCACCAGATTCTTGCTTGTTTTTGCTATTGTTCTCTCTTGGTCCATGGTAGCAGGTGAAGCTCAGCCTTGCCCTGGTTGGGAGACACACCTGGCCCGGGAGGATGGGTCAGGTGACTGTTCCTGTGTACAAAGATAGGCTGGGTGGGGCTATTTTCCTCTCATGGGTTCATCTGATTGTACACCTATTTATTATGATTCTAAGGACAGCGACAGTATTTCTAACAATGTGAAGTGCATCTTTAGAATCTGCTAGTTAGAATAGTAAAATGCAGGACAAGAGAAATGTGGGTCAAGGTAGATGGTTCTGTATTAGATATTTACTCAAAGGGCAGTGATTGACAGTGATTGAGCATTAAAAATGAAAGAACTGAATCAACACAAAGCAGTAATTTATCTTTTAAGTTTACTTATATGTTGATTTTCTGCATGTAAAGAGTTTTAATTTGGGAATGAGTAGTATGATGATGTGTTCCTTCTATGCCTTAGTTTTGGTAGTGCTCAGGTATAACAACTAATCAACAACTTAAAAATAATTTTAGTAGTGTGTATGCATGTGCACATGCATGCATGTGTCTATCCCATGACTGGACCTCAGGGCCTGAGTGCTGTCCTTTAACATTTTTGCTCAAGTCTAGCACTCTACCACTTGAGCCAGATCTCCACTGTGTATGTGTGATATTAATTGGAGATATGAATCTTACAGACTTTCCTGCCCAGGTTGGCTTTGAACTACGATCCTCAGATCTCAGCCTCATGAGAAGCTAGGACGATAGGTATGAGCCACCAGTGCCTGGCCAAAATCAAAGATTGGAGGAATAAAATTAGTAAATTGGGATGCCCTTGGTGCTGGTCCAGGAGAATAAAGAAAATATCCCCAAGCTGTATTGAAGAAGGGATGCACTATGACATTCAAGAGCTTCAGGGAGACTGCAGAGATTATAATTCCAGTGACAAGGAGCTGAGATAATGTTCCAAGAAAAGTAAAAGCAAAACTATTAGGTATATATGCAAAGATTGATTCTTGAATACACAACAAGTAAAATGAATCAGTTACTTTCTAAGAAAGAAAAATATAGAACCAGAGACCTTAACTTGAGAACTCCATCAAAAATGTGACGCATTTATATATATATATATAAATTAAAAGTAGAGTGTTGTAGAGGTTTTAATATACTCAGCTTTGTAATAACTTTATTCTGAACAAAATAGATGTAGTTAATTCAATTATCCACTCATCTACAATTACATAAGCAAATGTGCTATTTATGTGCATTGGAACATTATGTTATCTTAAGTAAAGGAGGAAATTTGCACACATGGTACAATATAGATAAAACTTGAAATATTTTATTTGTTTTTTTTTTT
>NW_012274261.1:0-1644 GCF_000151885.1 Dipodomys ordii
GCATGGGCAGGATAATGCGTACATTTCTTACCAAGCATTGCAGCCTCCTCCTTTGTTTACCCTTCCCATCCCTTCCCAGCCTCCCCCTTCCCCCCCATCCCAATCCTTGTTCCACCATTTCTGTACTTCTTCCCCTCTCCAAATCAGATAAACTTATGTACAAGACAAAGGGTACAGAAATCAAAAACAATGACTGAAGGGAATACACCAAGGAAAAAGGCAAAGAAAGGAAAGAAATAGCCACAATAGTAAAATTTAAAAAAAAACAACAACAACAACTCTTGTTTCCATTTCTTGAGTTCATTCCAATGAGCATCATTTATATGATCACGGGCACACACTATTGAGCCATTGAAAGGCAATCCTCTCACAAGGATATCCTCCTTTGTTCTCACTGTGTGAATGTTTACACTGTTGGAAGTAATCATGTCCAGGTGTAATTATTTGTCTTTTACTATCCATTGGGTTTACTTGAAGATTTATAGCCACATTCTAATTATTACAAATGAGGGAAAACATGCATCATATATTTCTTTGGGTCTGGCTTACTTCACTTAATATAATTTTTTTCCAAGTCTTTCTAATTCCTTATGAATGGGGCAATGTCATTCTTTCTGATGGGAGCATAGAATTCCCTTGTGTACATATACCACATTTTCTCGATCCATTTGTCCATTGAGGGGCATCTAGGTTGATTCTGTATCTTGGCTATGGTAAACAATGCTGCAGTGAACTTGGTCGTGCTGGTTAAGCCATGTATTTTTAAACCATATACATTTCAGTATATGTTTTTGTGCCAGTGAAACCATGGCAACAATCAATACACAGCACATATTATCCTCAAGACTTTTCATAATTACTTTTCCCTCTTCCTAAGTATCCTTTTTATTATGGACTAGTTTGCATTTTAAGAGCTTTCTATTAATGTAGTAATATACTCTTTGTAAGGTAGCTTATTTAATATATGAGATAGATTGTCATTCTATTAGACATTTCAGTCATTCCTTTCCATTGAGTATTACTGTATATTGTCTGGCTAATCCACAATTTATTTGTTTACCTGTTAGTGAATCACCATACGTTTTACCTTGTTTTTTGGGCACAATTTGCTTTTTTTGTGTTGATCATCAAGCTTGAATTTGGGGCCTGAGTGCTGTCCCTGAGAGATTTTTTGCTCAAGGCTAGTGCTCTAATACTTGAGTCACAGCTCCACTCTGGTCTGGTGGTTAACTGGAGATAAGAAATTTTCTTAATAGAGACCCAGAAATACAACAAATCAAAGAAAGGTTGGACAAATGGATTGCGTGAAACTGCAGAGCTTCTGCATGGCAAAGGACATAGCTAGCAAGATCAATAAAAAGCCCACGGCTTGGGAGAAGATCTTCACTAGCCATACAACAAATAAGGGTCTCATATCTAAAATATACTTAGAACTCAAAAAATTAAATCCCCGAACAACAAATCCTCAAAGAAACAACTGCCCAATTAATGAGTGGGCTAAAGACTTAAAGAGAGACTTCTTTGAAGAGGGAATAAGAATGGCCAACAGACACATGAAAAAATGCTCAACTTCTGTAGCCATAAAAGAAATGCAAATCAAAAAAACATTGAGATTCTACCTCACCCCGGTTAGAATGGCTATAA
>NW_012274262.1:0-1671 GCF_000151885.1 Dipodomys ordii
CACACACAAAAAAAATCAAAACAACAAAAATAACCCCAAACCAGATGGCCATTTCTGAGAAAATGAGCAGTATAAGAAGAGAAGGAAGCAAATACTGTTGAATGAAATTTACTGTTTGGAAACATTTTGAAGAGAAGGGAGCAATAATTAATAGAACTCTAGAATATCACTGACCTAGAAATTAGCTAGCCTACATGTTCCTTTCCTAGTTTCCATTTAGTGAAAGACATGCTAAGTAAAATTAAGATACCCTAGCTTCAGAAGTTCTACCTTAGGATCCCACAACCAACAGATTAAAAGACACATTCATGATTGCTCAGGGACTATAGACTTTGACTGCACTCATTTTTAACATAATAATGAGACCTCTAATCTTATGAGAAAAGCATGAGAATGAAATGAATAATAATAAACGAAGTTGGGAATGGGGAACCTTCGATATGACTATAAATTTAATTCCTATATAGTATTTTAAGCTGTTTCTAGACTAAATTGATTTTGATAATTACAAAAATAGACAAGAAACAAAAATCCTATATGGCCCTGCCCCTATATTATACTTGACCAGGAGCTGAGCTCCATGGCCTCGTGGTAACCTCTTCAAGAAATCAGTATTTTTCCTATGGGCAGCCATAAATGAACACCAATATGCCAGCATTCCTGAGTTTTCAGCAACCTGAGTTGGAATGGACCTACCTACAGAGTAATCATGCAATTCAGTATTTGCTAGAATGCACAACTGTAGGACCTGTACAAAAATCTAATTGCACATACTGTATCCAAATAGTTGAGAAAGAGAGACTCAGGCAGACAGACCAGAATAAAGCAGAAGAGAAAAGAGAAAAAAGGAGAGAGGAGAAAAGGAAAAGAAGAAAGAGGGGTAGAAAGAAAAAAAAGGACAGGAAGCAGGGAAAGGGAAGAGAGGTAGGAGAATGGGGAGGAGATGGGAAGGGGTTAAAGAGAAGAGGAGCAAAAACCTGTTTCTTTTATGACTAGAAGATGTTAAGGAAGGCATGCACAATTCTGCATAATTCAAACAGAATACTCCTCCATATATAATAATTACGAACTTGAAGATCTAATTTAAAAATATACAGTTTGGAGGTGGTATTATTACAAACCAGAATAAATAATTAGGATACAGAATGATCTTAGATATGTTGATTAATTCTTAAAAAAAAAAAAGCACTCCAAAAGTGGGGAGCGTGTGGCAATGTGTGCCTTCTGTTCCCTGAGATGGATGCAGAAAGTATACGTGCTTTTCCTTGGTGCTCCAATTTCTCAGTATTTATTAGAAGACTAATCCATGGGTCATTTGCCTTTGAGAAGCCTAGGTAATTCATTTACAAACATTTTAGAACCATCATAAGGTAATCCAAACGGGGCATGAACTGCAAATTCAAGAAGCCTTAAAAATATTCAGAAAGGATGAAAGAAACATTTTATGGGTTAACCTTGAAAACAAATCATTCAAGATACAATTGTGAAATCATTTAAGGGGCAGTGATTATGGTATGAAATCTACTTTTTTTTTTGGGTCCAGTTGTGGGGCCTGAACTCTGGGCCTGGGCACTGTCTTCAGCTCAAGGCTAGCGCTCTACCACTTGAGCCACAGTGCCACTTCTGGCTTTTTTCTTTTTGCTTATGTGGTGCTGAGGAATTGAACCCAGG
>NW_012274263.1:0-1215 GCF_000151885.1 Dipodomys ordii
TCCCTCAGCTCTTCAGCTCAAGGCTAGCGCTCTACCACTTGAGCCACAGCACCACTTCTGGCTTTTTACTTTTTGCTTCTGTGGTGCTGAGGAATCAAACCCAGGGCCTCATGCATGCAAGGCAAGCACTCTACCACTGAGGCACCTTCCCAGCCCATGGCTGTGTTCTAATAAAACTTTATTTACAAAAACAAGAAACAAAAAAAGGCAACTGGATGGTTTGTCCTGAAGCTGCAGTTAAACAACCCCTGCTCTAGGCTGTAGACTCCGTGTAGTAGTTCTGAATGAATAAACATGTTTTTGTCAGTCCTGGGGTTTGAATTCAGGGCCCAGGTACTGACCCTAACCTTGTTTTTTGCTCTACCACTTGTGCCAAATCTTCACTTCTAGCTTTTCTGGTAGTTTACTGGAGTGTCTTACTGACTTTCCTTCTGGGGCTGGCTTCAAGCTGTGACCTTCAGATCTCAGCTTCCTGAGTAGCTAGGATTACAGGTGTGATCAAATCATCAGAACCTGACAACAAATTATTTTTGTTTTGGATTGATATAATTGTCTACTTCCACTTCATTTCAATCTAATGAACAATAAGTTCATATATTACTTTGTCATAAATTGAGTACTGACAATATTGAGTAAAAGATGTGATAAGTTTGCCTGAGTGTCTCTTCTTCTAAGTCGACTCTATCTTACTAGTTTCTTTTCTTTTTCTTTTCCGTTTTTCTGCTGCACTGGGGTTTAAACTCAAGAGTTTCAAACTTGCTAGGAAGGACTCTACCACTTGAGTCAAACCTCTAGCTCCCCTCCCCGCTGTTGCCAGTCCCGGGGCTTGAACTCAGGGCCTGGGCTTCTTTTGCTCAAAGGCTAGCATTCTACCACAGCACCACGTCGGGCTTTTTCTGAGTACTTTGTTGAGGATAAGAGTCTCACAGACTCTTTTTGCCCGGGCTGGCTTTGAACCGCGATCCTCGGGTCCCAGCCTCCTGAGTAGCTAGGATCACAGGCATGAGCCACCGGGGCCCGACTAACATGCACAACTCTTAAGGCTGGAAACAAACTACGGGAAAGGCCAGAAATGATGATGTCTGTCACAACCGCCCTGCAACCCCCACCAGACGCCCAGGGCCTCAGAGCCCAGGCAATCTGTACCCAGCAAGGGCTGGAATAAACGACCGGCCCGCTCAGGAGGCCGTGTCCTACTCAGAACGGTTATTGGTA
>NW_012274264.1:0-1832 GCF_000151885.1 Dipodomys ordii
AACTTGTACTTCTCATTGTTGCAACAGGTCCACCTGTATCCTTAAACAACTGGTTTTTCCCCATCTCCTCCACAAGTTATACTGACATCAAATCTGTGGGGGAGGGACATACAAAGCAACAAAGAGATAATCTTATAAATGCGTTAGAAACACATGCATGAAAGAAAAAAAACATTAAAATACACATCTAACGGTTCATTTTCCTGACATCACATTATCTGACCTTTTCTGCTTGACTCATACATATACTAGATATTACAAATAAGGGAAACCATGGGACCTATGTCTCAAATCATTAGAGGAATATTGTGCTTCATTTGCTGACATATCTGTGCAAACACATAACACACATCCATGTTTTCCATGTCAGTGCTCTAGTAGAAGAGATTAAGTTTGCTGCCACAGGAGCTTAGTGACCTCTGTTGCTTTTCTTGACTAATCTGTGATCAATAATAAACTGTTACACTGGGTTAACATAGACATTTTTAAGGCACCAGTATCGATATTATCTTCCAATAATAAGGAATAAGGTAACTCTTTATATTTTCTGAATTCTTTGCTAATAAGTAATTTTTAAAATCCATCACCTTATCACCCTATCATAGTAAGTCCAGATTAACACCTTTGACTTATATGATTAACAAATCATCATTAATGGGAAGGAAATTGACTTTCCCCTCTGGGCAGCTGCTAGGATAATTAATAAAAAACACTCCATTTTCCCAGAATATAAAGTATCTATTTTCTCCACAGTTGAACTGCTTGTTAAGATATGGGAGGTCTTGCCTTCCTAGTTCTATTCCGTGACTCTCTACAGTACATGGTGGATCTAGGACATCTTCCAGCAGGTTGTTAAACAATAGGCTGCTGAGGTGAGGTACCAGTGTTCCATGTTCGAATCCATGCTACTCAAAAAGCAGAGAACGGGACAATCGTGGTTCCATTCCAGCCCGCGCAAAAGACTCATGACACCCCATCTCAACAGAAACGAGGATGTGCCTCTGTCATCTGAGGTATGGCAGGAAGTGTGAACAGGAGGATGGGAGGATCCAGGCCCAGACTGGCCCCCAAAGTGAAACTCTATCTCAAAAATAACAAGAGCAAATGAGATGGAAGAGTAGCTCCAGTGGTAGTCCTAGCAAGTGTAAATCGCTGAGCTCATTCCCCAGCTCTGACTTCTTTTGTCTTACTGTGAATGTGTGTTTGGGATACAACTTAAGCAGGACGTGATCATCACTGAGAATCTAAAGACTTCAAGAACTTGAGAGGGATAATCTGGGAAGACACCTGTATCTCTTAAATCAGAAATGCCTAAAATGCTCAGGAGCTGTTGAATGATAGGTACACTTTGATGTTTTATACAGTCACATGCATTATATCAACGAACATGGGTAAATCATTGCTTCTTGCAACAGTTTAGTTATATCTTACAAACATGACACAGAGGAGAAAAAGGCATACAAATGCTTAAACTAACCGTTTGGTAAAATAGGATAAAGGACCCATAGTGTTAGAAGTTAGGACAGTGGGCTGAGAAGGTGGCTCAGTGGTAGAGCGCTTGTCTTGCATGCACGAGGCCCTGGGTTCGACTCCTCAGTACCACATAAGCAGAAAAAGCCATAAGTGGCACTGTGGCTCAAGTGTTAGAATGCTATCCTTGAGCTGAAGAGCTGAGGTATAGCGCTCAAGCCCAGAGGTCAGGCCCCCTGACTGGCCAAAAAAAAAAAAAAAAAAAAAAAGAAATTAGGACAGTAATTAACTTAGGAGAAAAAAGACAATAATTAGGAATAAGTATGAAGGAATTTGTTAGATAATTTAGGTTTTGTGTAAGG
>NW_012274265.1:0-1849 GCF_000151885.1 Dipodomys ordii
CTCTACCACTGAGCCACCTTCCCAGCCCTGACCATTTACTTTTTAAAATAATCAAGTTCTAACCTGAACAGGCAAGAGGTCTGAGTTTAATCCCTAACATGGACAAAAAAGAAAAAAAAGGGGAAAGCTTGTGATTTTTTTTTTTTTTGGCCTTTCTTCTTTCTGTTTAGATGAAGATCAAGAAGCCAGATGTCTAGGAAACAAACTGAAGATGCTGAGAAAATTCAACTGAAGATGTGAGGAAAGGGAAGCAGAGAAGAGCCTTATTATGAAGTTACTATATCATCTATAAACTTACTTCTAGGCTCCCTTATTTTTGATACTTGTTTTTGTTTGGTGGGGGGACAGTTCTGGGGCTTGAACTTATGGCCAGGGCACTATCCCCGAGCTTCTTTTGTTCAAGGCTAGCACTCTATTACTTAAGCCACAGCTCAGGAGGTTGAGATATGAAGATTAAAGTTCAGCCCAATCAAAAAAATTGGTTAAGAGCCAGGTAGAGGTGGTTCATGCCAGTAATTCTAGCAACTCAGGAGGCCAACATCTGAGGACTATTGGTTCGAAGCCAGTCCAAACAGGAAACGTCCAAGAGAGACTTATCTCCAATAAACTACTCAAAAAAGCTCAGTGGCACTGTGGCTCAAAGTGTCAGAGCACTAGTTTGGAGCAAAAGCTCAGGAACAGTGCCCAAGCCCAGAGTTCAAGCCCTAGGACTGGCAAAAAAATGTTGGTAAGACTTTAGCCAGCAAAAAGTTGGAAAGCACTAGGTTTTGAATGGTAAAAGCCAAGCAAGAGCACGAGGTCCTAAGTCCAGTACTTATACTACAAGGAAAAAAAAAAGGTAGGATATAAAAATTCTCTACAGGGACTGGGAAGGTGGCTCAGTGATAGAGCACTTGCCTTGCATGCATGAGGCCCTGAGTTCGATTCCTCAGCACCACATAAGCAAAAAGAAAAAAAACCACAAGTGGCGCTGTGGCTCAAGTGGTAGAGCGCTAGCCTTAAGCTGAAGAGCTGAGGGGCAGTGCCCAGGCCCAGAGTTCAGGCCCCAAGATCAGATTCCCCCCCCCCAAAAAAATCTCTACAAGGGGCTGGGAAGGTGGCTCAGTGGTAAAGCGCTTGCCTTGCATGCATGAGGCCCTGGGTTCGATTCTCCAGCACCACATAAGCAAAAAGAAAAAAAGCCGGATGTGGCACTGTGGCTCAAGTGGTAGAGCACTAGCCTCGAGCTGAAGAGCTGAGGGACAGTGCCCAGGCCCGGAGTTCAGGCCCCATGACTGGACCAAAAAAACTCTCTACAAGTTAAACTTAAGGCTGGAGGTATGGTTCAGTGGTAGAGAACCTGACTAGCCAAGTGTAAGTTCAAATCCCAGTAGGAAAACAAAGGAAGTTAAATTTGAAATAAATGATGCAAAAATGGTTTATGGAGTATTTGGATGCAGTAGTTCATGATGTAAACCCAGCCACTTAGGAAGTGGAGATCCAGATCTTAGTTCAAGACAAGTCTGGACAAAAAGTTAGCAAGACCTCATTTCATCCAACCAACTGGGTATGGTAGCATGACTCACTTGCGTAGCAAGTGTGAGGTCCTCAATTTAAACCACAGTACAGGGGCTGGGAAGGTGGCTCAGTGGTAGAGCAAGCGCTTGCCTTGCATGCACGAGGCCCTGGGTTCGATTCCTCAGCACCACATAAGCAAAAGGAAAAAAGCCGGAAGTGGCGCTGTGGCTCAAGTGGTACTAGCCTTGAGCTGAAGAGCTGAGTGACAGCACCCAGGCCCAGAGTTCAGGCCCCACGACCTGACCCAAAAAAAAATAAATCACAAAATAAAATAAAATAGAGTGAGGGTTAG
>NW_012274266.1:0-3079 GCF_000151885.1 Dipodomys ordii
AACATTTCCAACATCCCCCAAATTCCTTCATGTGCACTTGCAAATTCATTTCATATTTCTATAGATTTCTCTTTGTAGATGAAGTCTAGTCCAGTTTCTCATTTCTTTCATGTAGCATATCTCACATAGTTATTCCTTTTTGCTGAGTTGTGTTTCTTGTATGAATGAGTCATGTTTTGTTTAACCATTCACAATTGATGGGACATTTTGGATGGGTTCCAGTCTGGAATGATTGGGAATACTGTTTCAATAAACATCCACATTTATAAGCCTATGTGTTAGTCAGATGTTCTTACTTCTTTTGAGTAGATACCTAAGAGTACAATCCAACTTTTTAAACATAAAATTTTTTGACCTATAGAAAAACTAAAGAGATTACTATATTACAAATCTTTAAACCTCTATTTCTCAATTGGTAACATATTGCCATATTTGTTTTATCACTCTGTCTCTAAAAATTACCTTGTGAACTATTTAAAAGCAAGTTTCTGAGTATGACATATTATCCTGGACATTTTATCTCTTAGGAATAAAGCCTATCTAATGGCAATACTATTATCATAACCAAGATTTTTTCCAACATTATTTTTAAGTTTGTCAAAACTACAGAAAAGGGGCTGGGAAGGTGGCTCAGTGGTAGAGCGTTTGCCTTGCATGCATGAGGCCCTGGGTTCGATTCCTTAGCACCATATAAGCAAAAAGAAAAAAAAGCCGGCAGTGGCGCTGTGGCTCAAGTGGTAGAGTGCTAGCCTTGAGCTGAAGAGCTGAGGGACAGCGCCCAGGCCCAGAGTTCAGGCCCCACGACCGGACCTAAAAAAAAAAAAAAACTACAGAAAAGTGGAAAGCATAATCCACTGAATTAAATCTTGATTTCATTGTGATTTTCTGTACTGCTGCTGTATTCTTCCTTTTTCAGATCCTGTCACTCAATACTTCTAGAATATTCCTGTTGGACCTTTGTTGGCAGCAGCCATGAGATGTTCCCGGTTCACTCTGCTCTCTCTCTCTCTCTTCCTCTCTAATGGCTTATTCTGGCATTTTCAGCACTGCTTCTGCAAGATTCCAAAAAGTCTCTAGTGTCTTATCCTGAGGGATATTACAAAATTCTTAAAATTTCCCTCCCTTCCATCAGGGCTTGGCTCCTGTCAACTTCTCAATGACACTTGCCCTTCCCACGCTATTAAAAGTTTCTGCCACTGGGCGCTGGTAGCTCCCACCTACAATCCTAGTTATTTGGGAGGCTTGGATGTGAGGATCTCAGAGAGACAGATCTGTAAAATTCTCATCTCCAATTAATCAGCAAAAGCCAGAAGTGGGGATGTAGCTTAAGGGGTCATGTTCTCTAAGCAAAAGTATGATACCATGAGTTCAAGTCCCAATATCAGCACACTAAATAAAAAAATAAATAAATATAAATAAATTCTACCATCTCCTTCCTCTCACCTGTATTTTGGACCCTTTAATTTGTTGATTTTTTCACCTCCAAAACATGTATCAACATCTAACATACTGTATGTTCACATATTTGTGGTATTTATTAAGTGTTTCTCCTATTAAGAACATCAGCTCTTTGAAAGTAGGTAGAAATGGTTCACTGCTATATACCCAGCCCCAAGAATTATGCTGGCACATAGAGTACTCAATAATGCTAGTAGACAACTCATAGAAGAGATAAATAGATGATGTACCCATGGGTGTGCGTGTGTATGTGTGTGTGTGTGTGTATGTGTGCGCGCACACACTATGCAGTCCTTCAGGAGAATTATAGATGGGCTGACCAACGGTAAGATGGCCCTGGGGAAAGATGAAGGATTTGGCTTTAGGTAACATTCTAATCTCCTGGCGAAAGGCTTGGGAACCCACCAGCTCCTTAAAGGCTGCAAAATTACCCCTTCCTCACTTCAGTAATGCAGACCAGATATTTCCAAAAAGGAACTCTCCCAGTACTTTTTGGAAGAAAGCTACTTTCTTTTTTTTTTCTTTTCCTTTTTTTTTTTTTTTGGCTCCTAGAGCAAACAAATTCAAGTAACTCTCCAAAGACCACAGAATCTTGGATCTCAGCCAACCCTGGATTTCCTGGACGAGGTGGAGACCATACTCCACAGATTCCTAAAAGGTCCTTCCCGGAAGGCAGCACCTGCTCTTTTGGCAGTTGCCTTATGCCATGTAGTCCATTCTGCCCTGCAGGCTCCAGGCGTCTGGAAAGATGGAGGCACTCCTACCAGTCCACAGGCTGACCTCAGACCCACTCAACACAGGCTAATCAGAAGAGCATGAAAGTTTAAGGACCACTGCCTACATCCTTCAGCAAGTAGTCACACACCTATCATCCTGTCACCTTTCTACTGCTGGATGCCGCCCTCCGCAGAGATGATGACTTACATGAGGAACTTCATGGATATCCAAGCTATTGGTAAAAAGTCTCTACTTGAGTCAGGCACCAGTGGCTCCCACCTGTAATCCTAGCTCCTCAGGAGGCTGAGATCTGAGGATTGTAGTTTGAAGCCAGCCTGGACAGAAAAGTCCATAAGACTCCAACCAAAAAGCCAGAAGTAGAGGTGTGGCTCAAGTGGTAGAATATCAGTCTTGAGCTAAAAATACTAAAGGACAGCACCCAGGCCCCGAGTCCAAACCCCAATACTGGCACGCGCGCGCACGCACACACACACACACACACACCCTGTCAGCCTGTAAAATTCAAACTTCTTGAAAGTTCTTCCTCTGCTTATACCATTCAGATGTCTCTCATTAGACTTTGTTTGCAATGGCACTGTAAATGCCTGTCTTGTTTTCAGAGGTTCATCGTGTTTTTGTAAAATCCTATTGAGTAAATCCAAGGATTAAGAGAATCTGTTCCCTTCCCCTGCTCTTTACAGCAGAAGATGATCCCTAATGAGCATTTTAACTGCATTCTTTAAGCATGTCATCATCCTTGAGAATTGTGCTTTCAGGTTACAGCTTGTTTTCATCTCAAACACTAGAGACAGAAAGGAAGAAAAAATATCAAGAGATGAAACATCAGGAAATAAGATGGGATTGTTTTTCCAAGAGGGATTCATATTTCAGGTTCCAAAACCAT
>NW_012274267.1:0-2161 GCF_000151885.1 Dipodomys ordii
GAGAGAGAGAGAGAGAGAGAGAGAGAGAGAGAGAGAGAGAGAATATCTTGATCTCTTTGATCAGGGCTCCATGGCCTAACTATGAGCTCCTCTGCTATTGCCAGATATCCCTCTTACCACCAGTAATGGCTCTACATTTGGCCTATCCTTGTATGATTTGGATCATCTACACTCTACTATGTGCTTAAGCCAACTGGTTCCATTTCCTTTCTAGCCTGTGATATTATTCAAATAAGTCAGATCTATCCTTCCACTGGAACCAAGGATGATTGTACCCTCTTGTTAGACCTGGTCTCTGACAGCCTTTGTTTGAAACTTGTTTCCTCGGTTCCAGAGTGTAGCTCCATGTAGGACTGCCTGGCACGCATAGTTCCTCTACCCTGGGCTGTGAAAACATGTAACTAATAAACTTCTGTCAGTTTTCAGTGCTTGAGTGTTGTGTGTTTGCTATAGTGTGCTTTTTTGAGGCAAGAGATCCCTCCTTCACCAATGGGGGGGCGTGATGGGAGGTGACCAGGACAACTGATGTCCCAAATGATATGGCCCAACCACAAGCAAAGGCATCCAGTGTATTTTAGTTTACTCTTCTTCCGCTAACTACTTTCTGATAGGGCCAGAAGGTCTATACTATGACTGATTGGATAGAAACAGAAACTGAAAGCTGAGACTTTATGCAGTCAGAACCCAAATATGCAGAAAGAATTTGTGAAAAGAGGAAAGACTAAAACAAAAACCAACGACTCCTCTACCTCCCAAATAAAACCAAACCAATAAAGGAAAGGAAAAGAAAGGAAAGACTGTAGCCAATGAGTGTTTCCCCTTATCAGCCTCTGGGCTGGGAGCCCATTGCTCTTCTTCTGTTAACACTTGGCTGACTACTGTTCAATCACAACAAAGAGCCCCAGAGTTAGAACAAGCTCCAAACAACAGGACACCCATAGCACATTGTTGGCGCAGCAAAGGATTAATTCAACCTGACTTAAACCATATAAACCACATAACTTACTGCAATGGAGAGTGTTAGGTCTGAATTCACCAGAGCTGAGTGGTAAGCAAGAGAGAAAAGGTTGATTCACTTTCCAAGAGAGGAAAGGAGCAAGACTAGAAGCAACATCAGCCATGATTGGTTTTAGGGCTCGAGTTTCTAAGCATTTCAAATATAAAAAGAATAGGTGACGTACAGCTGATGGTTTGCTTTGTAGTTTTAATTTGAATAAGGTGTTCCAGGAAGCCACTGGAGCAGTCAGTTCCTCTGTGTTTTGCCAAGTGGTGGTTTGTTTGCTTGTACAATGCTGTCCAAAAATACGTTGTTACAGGGAGGGTTCTGTTTGAATTCAGAGGAACAATGCTTTTGCAAAATACAGTAAAACAGCCTTCTTGCCAGTCATTGTGGAGTCCTTTACAAAAGGGAGTAGGTTAAGATACTTTGTGTTGAGGGATCTTTCCCTATTGGCAATGCTTATTTGAAACAGAGGGTTGAGAATGTTATTTATCCCCTAGAAAACAGACTTAATGCTACTGTCATTCATTGAAAATGGGGAAAGTCAAGCAGGAAGAGAACAGAGAGAATTTACAGAGGTGAAAGACTACAGTGATATAGATTTCTTCCTTTCCCACTTTTTAACAATATTCTTATTGTAAAGGTGATGCACAGAGGGGTTACAGTTACCTAAGTCAGGTAATGAGTGTATTTCTTTTTGAATAGATTACCCCTTCCCTCTCTTTCTCCCAGTTTTTCCTTCCCAATCCCCACCAAAAATTATAGTTCATTTTCAACACAGTGTCGACTATCACTACTGCATTTGTTCACCCTTAGCCCCACAATTTCCTGCTCCCTTGTCACCTTCCCCAAAACAGATAAACTTACATATAAGACAAAGGGTACAGAAAATAAAAATAGCGATAAAGGAGAAAAACAACAACGACAAAAACAAAATAATAAAAAAATCTCTTGTTTCCATGTCTTGCAGTTCCTTTTGATGAACATCATTTTATAAAAAATATAGCACATAAACATGGCAGGAACTCCCAAATACCTCTCAGTCCTATCTCTTAACGTTAACGGACTGAACTCTCCAATTAAGCGACATAGACTGTCTAGTTGGATTAAAAAACAAGACCCTTCTATCTGCTGCCTGCAGGAGTCACATCTTGCCCGTAA
>NW_012274268.1:0-2430 GCF_000151885.1 Dipodomys ordii
GCCACTTCCAGTTTTCTTGCAGTTCCTTGGAGATAAGAGTCACATAGACCTTCCTGCCTGGTCTGGCTTTGAACCACAAGCCTCTTCTTCTGAGTAGCTAGGAATCACCGCAGCCTAACTAAGAACAGGATATTAAAGTCAGCCTTGTAGTTACAGACAGAACTTTAGGTTTTAGTTTTGCATCACTACATTCAACTTTGACCTTAGGAAAATTTAGAGACTCTTACACCATAGCCAAGTCAATCACTTGCATAAGCATTTGATAAGAACCATCTTTCATACACTTGAGACCTACTCATACATTCTGCGACTTGAACTTTCTAAGTTTTATCTCGATCCTTCTCTGTCCATTCAGAACCATCCTTCAGAACAAACTGTACTCTTCAGAGGCTCTCCCCGTCCCAGAGCGCTCCGTGTCCCTCCAGCTTCCTTTCCCCACACCACATGCCCACTCCACCCTGGCACAGCGGTACACATTTGGCCAGCCCACCCAGCACCCTGTACCAGCAGCTTGGTGCCAGACAACACGGCCAGGGTGGAAGAGGAACAAGTCTTTGATGCCTGCTGGACATCAAGAGCGAGGTTCAGTGGGCTGACCAGCTTAGCCAGACCTTTCCGAGTGAGTTGAAGAGGCGTGGTGCGGGGTGTGCCGCTGGCATCCCCTAGCCTCCACACAGGGTACGGGATCTACGGTCCACCCTCTCTATAGGAACCACACGTTCACTCTTCAGCCATTGCTTTGAGGAGCCTGATTTCTGAGATCAGAATCTGCAAGTCAGATGGGAAATCACCAGACCCAATGCCTTGTTAGATCCCAGGGGGCTGACCTCCACCTCACAGCAAATGCCAGGGCGTGGAATACCAAGATCCCGATTGCAAGTGTGTAAGGAATTTGTAGGAGATAAAAACAAAAACAAAACAAAAAAACAACCACTTGGCCAAACACCAAGGGCTCAACCCTGTAATCCTAGCTACTCAGTAGACTGAGATCTGGAGGATCACAGTTCAAAGCCAACCTGGGCAGAAAAGACAGTGAGACTTATCTCCAAAATAACCAGCAAAAAGCAGGGCTGAAGGCAAGGCTCAAGTGGTCAAGTACCAGCTGAGCAAGCAAGCCAAGGGATTGTGGATATTTGTTCAAACCCCAGTATGACCAGAAAAAAGAGAAGACTTCCTCTTTGCAACATGCCAGCCCCCCCCCCATCTTGCCTTTGCTGTGAACAATGTGAACTGTTTGTTTGCCAATGTTACTCGATGACCTTCTTCTGTAACTCGTGTTTTTGTCCCATAGATACGGCATGAATTGCCTTATTCAGTTTGAAGATTTTGCCAATATGAATGCATTTCGCCTCCTGAACAAGTATCGAAACCGGTATTGCACATTTAATGATGACATTCAAGGTAATAAAGCGTGCCTTGTGCGTAGCACACCACATTGGTTCGTAGGTTTGTAAGGACCCCAGTGTATGATCTAAACCTGGGGCTCCTAAAGCCAGGCTCTGGGCCTGCTGTCACATAATTTGCCATTTAATGTCTTGTATTGGAGAAGACAAGTTGATGAAATCTCTGGAGCTGATTACTAAGCCAGGAAGGAAATGGGCAGAATCCATGGCCCATCATTTGGGGATAAAATTGTGTATACGTTTCCGCTTCATGTTAGCCACAGCTTCTAAACCCATGCCAATACGGACTGTCTTCATGCCATATCCACCTTACAGCGCAGATGCCTGCGGCCCGCCTTCATCCAAGCCGCCTGTGGCTTTCCAGTTAATCCTCGCTTTTTAATTTTTTATTGTTATTGTAAAGGTGATGTACAGAGGGATTACAGTTACATAAATTAGGTAAAGAGTACATTTCTTTTGGGATAGTGTCAAACTTCCTTGCTCTCTCCCAGTTTTTCCCTCCCATTCCCACCCACAAATTGTTAGTTCATTTTCAACATAGTGTCTAGTGAGTGCCCCTGCTGCATTTGTTCACCCTTTGTCCTCCCATTTCTGTGCTCCCTTACCCTCCTGAAGGCAGATAAACAAATAAACAAGACAAAAAGAAAAGAAAAGAAAAACAACAAAGAAAAAAATCCCTGTTTCCATTTCCTGGAGAGCGTTCTCTCTCTCTCTCTCTCTCTCTCTCACACACACACACACACACACACACACAGATACACACACACATAGCACCTTACTCTGAGAGTCCTGGGGCTGCTGTTTGGTTACAGGCAGGAGTCCTGACCACAGTCGGTTCTAGCAGCATGAAATCAAATCTCAAATGATTTCCATTTCATTAGCTGCACCGAGTGTCTGTCTTACTAGACTTCTGCACAGCCTTTCAGCCCTGTGGATTGTAGGCATTCTTTCTGCTGCAATCCCCTTCCGGTCTCGGCCTTTCCCTCCAGCCACTCAGGGACAGAGGCTTCTGTGCTCAGACCCGGCC
>NW_012274269.1:0-2024 GCF_000151885.1 Dipodomys ordii
ACGCCTGTAATCCTAGCTACTCAGGAGGCTGAGATCTGAGGATCGCGGTTCAAAGCCAGCCCGGGCAGGAGAGACCATGAGACTCCTATCTCCAATAAACCACCAGAAAACCGGAAGTGGCGCTGCAGCTCAAGTGGTAGAGCGCTCGCCTTGAGCTGAAGAGCTGAGGGACAGTGCCCAGGCCCAGAGTTCAAGCCCCACGATTGACAAAAAAAGAAAAAAAAAAAAGAATCTTCATCTTGTTACCTACTATGCGCTTCCTATGTACTGCATGGTAATCCTTGCTTTGTCTGTTCTATGAAGAATAGACAAACCTCCCATTTCAGTTCCTCAGGACCCTAACACTTTATTGCCAGTTGTAGTTCTGGCTAGGCATGCATAGAAATGGCCAGTGAAGGCATCTGGTTTAACATCCATGATTTCAGGCTGGGAAGGTGGCTCAGTGGTAGAGTGCTTGCCTTGCATGCATGAGGCCCTGGGTTCGATTCCTCACCACCACATAAGCGAAAAAAAAAAGCCAGAAGTGGCTCTGTGGCTCAAGTGGTAGAGCGCTAGCCTTGAGCTGAAGAGCTGAGGGACAGCTCCCAGGCGCAGAGTTCAGGCCCCACTACCGGACCAAAATTAATAAATAAATGAATAACATCCATGATTTCCACATTGTATTTATCCCCGGTCACATCCAATTGGTCTTCTAAGAGCTTGTTCATGCCAAGCCAATCAAGGAGCCTGTGCACCATCACCAGACCACTACAACAGGATGCAGCTTAATTGGTAAGGCAAATTTTTACACCATTTTTGGGTAGTTTGTGTGTGTATGCCATGCAGATGATCATATTTACTTGTATACACAGTTAACCAATCAGAGAAATAATTTCTCTGTTAGTTATATGAACTATTCCCAGGTATTTGGGCATGCTCTACTTGGGTTTGTCGTGGATCCCCAAGTATTTCCTAGCTTTTTGTAAATTTTTATTGAAATTTTCAACATTATTATCTGCAAAAAAATTACTTTCATTTGACCAAAGTGAAAGTTATATAAGAATAGATAACACTAGCAGAAATGCTTTTTCATTTGCTCATTCCTTTTTGCATTTTTAGAAATTGACTTTTATTTTATTTTACTTGGTCAGCCATGGGGCTTGAACTCTGGGCCTGGGCACTGGCCCTCAGCTCTTCAGTTTAAGGCCATCACTTTACCATCTGAGCCATGGCACCACAGTTTATTGGAGATAAGAGTCTCATGGACTTTGCAGCCCAGGCTGGCTTTGAACCACGATCTTCAGATCTGAGCCTCCTGATTTGCTAGGAATACAGGCATGAGCCACCAGCACCCAGCAAGTTAACTTATTTTATAGGAAGATAAAATTGGGTTCAATTGATACAAAATAGCAGTATGCTTTTGAGGGTTACTTAATTCTTTACCCATGTGCTCTTCCAAACAAGTCCTTTCTGATTTTCCTGTAATTGTTTCAGTTACCAATGATGTGGGTATTTCCTTTTTTGGAAGGAAATTCTTCTCTTGACTTATCTAATGTAATTTTTCTGCTTACAAAAAATTTAGATAATGATTTTGGCAAAAAGTAGCATTGACTTAAATGTTACATAAAGCAAACACTACTACCATGTGAAATTTCTTTTTGCATCAAATTAGAAACAAAAAGACTGTACTTTAATAGATTTTAGGAATTATCCTGAACATTTAAGGTTTACAAAATTTAAGGTTTACAAAATCTTGCACATGCTAAAATCTATTTTTCCTATTACCTCCTATATTTTAACTTTATATGTACTTAATAATGGATTTCATTATATGTACAATGTGTCTAAGCTGACAGTAGAACTGTTAGAACCCAATAGCACACCTAGCAGACTCATTGCTTTCTGAATTTTTTTGGGGGGTCCGGTCGTGGGGCCTGAACTCTGGGCCTGGGAGCTGTCCCTCAGCTCTTCAGCTCAAGGCTAGCACTCTACCACTTGAGCCACAGCGCCACTTCCGGCTTTTTTCTTTTTGCTTATGTGGTGCT
>NW_012274270.1:0-2020 GCF_000151885.1 Dipodomys ordii
CAGTGTAGAAGGAAGGAAGAAAGGGAAGGAGGGAGGAAGGGAGGGAAGAAGGGAGGGAGGGAGGGAAGAAGGGAGGGAGAGAGGGAGGGAGGGAAGGATAAAAGAAAGAAAGAAAGAGAAAGAGAGGGGGGAGGGGAGGAGGGAGGGAAGGAGGAAGGAAGGAAAAGAAAGGAAAAGAAAGTAAGCAAGCAAGCTAAGGGATAGCACCCAAGCCCTGAGTTTAAGCCCCAGAACCAACACACACACAAGAAATGATGCTTGTAGAAATGCATTCATTGGACCACAAATGGGTCCCAGACAACCATGTTTGTGGCTCCGGGTTCTAAAATAATAGTCACAAGTGCAAGCTAGCAGGAGAACTGTGAAAAATTTGGGAACATTTCTGGCTTCAGTGGCTTGTTCTGACTTATCTCAAACAGCCTATTCTCTCTGCCAACTACTATCAATCAGCACAGCCTGCCCCTTCCCCAGCCTATAAAAGGCAATATTTTTTTTGTTGATGATGTGATTAGTAAAGAAAAAGAAAATCTTGTGTTGTGTGCTGTCCTCTGGGGATCTGGCATTCAAAGCAGCAGAGAAAGAGTCCACGTGAGCCATGCTGATCTTGGCAGTCTCTGCTTTATACCTCACAGCCAGAGGCTTAAGGTTTTATTTGTGGTGTGAGTTACAAGCCAGGGCAAAAGCCCCAGAAAGAGGGGAGGGAGGGAGAAAACTTAAAGTTGAGAAAATTGCCTTGCATTCTTAAGCACAGGCAATTTGTCCAAGCACCTGAGAGTTGTAGAATCCTAGGGTCTGACTGGTGGTTTTATGTTTCTGGAGCTCTGGGCTCAGCTTGAGCATGGAAGATTTTTTTTTCATACATTTAGAAAAGTCACAAAAATCATTTTTTTACAAGATATTAATGAGTACCTGTACTGCTTCAATGGTGACATTGTTGAAGATTTTAGAAGAAAAAAAAAACTTCTTAAAAATAGTTTCAGGTTTGGGGGTGATTTTATTTTGAAGGTTGCTCTATAAAACAGTTCAGAGTCATTAACCTGGAATGTAAAGCAAGAGGACACAATGTATCTTAGAGGTTGAAGAGCTCTTTGAGATCTCTAAGTCCCATACTTTCTTCACATTGATGATGAGGATGATGATCATAACAATAATAATAATTAATAACAATGCCTAGTCCAGAGAAAAAGTAACAGCATGCAGTGACAGAAGCAAGGCTACACCCCAGGACCTTGGACTCTAAAGGTATCTCCAGTAGTCTTTGAGGCAGCCCAGTGGTGACATTTCACCTCAGAAATCACAACTGGACTCCCTCTCTTGTTGACATTTGTGCGGCAATGACTTTGAAAACTGCCTTTTATAGCCCTGGGTTTGGAAGGGCAAACACTGTTATCAGTAGAACAACACAGGTGCCTCAGATGGCTGGGTCCAGGTGGAGCCAGGCAGGAAGTGAGACCATCTGACCACCTGTCTTGGTTTCAAAGGGTTCAAAGACCCTCCTTGGAGAGTAGGACAAGAAGCTACTGTGGTGTAAAGAACTTGTCTATGGGTCCAGACAAGCAACTTTAGTCCTAGGAACTCTATTTGCCAAACCTCACAAGCTCTTTGGTTGAGCCTTAGTTTCCTCAGTTACAAAATAGGGATGATGATAGTTCCATCACATGCCCACATTTTGTGTACTTGGTAATCACACGTAGCTAGCTAGGATCTAGTACAAATAGAGGCATCACCGAAAAGATTTCCAGGAACTGGGGGCTCACACCTGTGACCCTAGCTACACAGGAGGTTGATATCTGAGAAACATGGTTTTAAGCAAACCAAAGCAAGGAAAGCCCATGGAACTAATTTCCATTTAAGCACCAACAAATTGGAAGTCATAGAATGTCAGTCTTGAGTAAAAAAACTGAAGGACAGTGCCCAGGCTCTGAGTTCAAGCCCCAGTACTGGCACAAAAGGGAAGGGAAGGGAAGGGAAAAAGAAAGGCAGAGAAAGAAAGAAAAAAGAGAGGAAGGAAGGAAGGAAG